>NC_090187.1:12680667-12790667 GCF_024679245.1 Pseudorasbora parva
AAATAAGTTTTTAAATGGTGTATTCCCGGAGACTCATTGCAATGGTGTGTGGAAGGCAGATATGGATGCCACATAGACCTTAAGCAAAAGAAAAACAGTTCTGCCAGAAAGACTCGGGAGAATAAATACTGTGACAATTATCCATTTATTAAAGGGGGGGGGGGGGGATGCTGTTTCATGCATACTGAGCTTTTTACACTGTTAAAGACTTGGATTCCCATCCTAAACATAATCAAAAACTAATGTTGGACGTTTGATGGAGTATTTCTGTGTCAAAAATACTCCTTCCGGTTTCTCACAAGTTTCGGAGAGTTTTTTCCGAGTATGGGAAAAAACTCTCCGAAACTTGTGAGAAACCGGAAGGACTATTTTGCTTCAGCTGCTTCGGCTTGACGTCGATAGAGCGGAAGGTCCTTGTATGGGCCGTATGGGCTCTTCTCCCGGTAGGGTGCGCGCGCGCGTGACTAGAGCGAGAGAGGAAATGCACGCCCATAAACACTGCAGATCCACTTGTCCGTGAACACTTATGACGTTATAGTCCGCGCTGCGCTCCACTTTATTCCTATGCGTGACATCAAGCGACTTCAACGCTTCAGCACAGCATTCGGCAGCGCTGCATTTGAACCGATTTGAACCCAGAAATGATGGGAAGCTCCAAAACGCTTCAGTCGGGTCGCAAAGTGGATTTCCACAGTCACTGCTGTCACAGGACTTCCGACTTCACAGGACACCAAATCATACTGTCTATGTTGCTGGCTATCGTCGCTAGAGTAAACATCAGTAAACGATACGATCGTGTATAGTTAAATTATCAATGGAGCATGCGATCTATGGTGTGCGTCTAAATACATTTGTTTAGCTGACCACTATAGGTGTCAGTAAAACCACCCAAACATAAACCTTCTTCAATCAAATGCGCTAACGGTTACTCCATTGTTGTTCTATGTATAACGTTACACTAGTCTGACGTGCAAAACCATTTTCCTTGCTACTGCTAAGGTTTAGTCTCATACAATAGTCCATAAACCGAATCATGTCCTCATAAACTGCGAGTAAAGACACACAAATGTTGACAGGCCACTAAATACAGTACATACCACAGAGACGGACATCCTGATGTTGTTGCTTCTCCCGTTCAATTTATTTCAGCCTCCGGATCTGATTCTGGATCATATATGTATTCGTTGAATCTGGCTAGTGTTTTCTTATCCACGCTTGAGGACGTCACTGCTTTGTGCGCGATCATCATTCTTTAGCTCCGCCCACACGATACGCCTCCAGGCGCTCGTTTTTTTCCGGAAAGACTCGGTACAGCCTATATTTATTTTATAAATATAATAAAACTAAAGACTTTCCGGAGATATGAAGGGTGCAATACTACTCTATAGGTCCTCAAGATTGACATGAGAGTGTTTCACCCCCCTTTAACAACCCAGCAAGCAATAAAGTCCTTTGGCATAGGCCCCGTCCGTAGCTCGCAATCAGAGGGTACGGACTCTGCACATCCTGCCTGAAGACGAAGCCGAATTAATAGTATTATTAATACTAATATACTACAACTACTATTACTTAGCCTGACAAGCCAGACCCACATCAAGATGTTTGGTCTGGAAACTCACCATTGACAGGGCTCAATCCGAGGGGCGGGATAAACGGATGTCTTTCAAACTCCCTCTGCATGCAATAGGATAGCGCTACCACCAACCAGAGCAACAAAGGTAAAACAGAGCTTGTTCATAGATTACATTCGCCGTATCCGGTAAGCAAAACTCCAAACACACATCTTCCCTTTTTAAGAATGACTTCAGTGCAGTTCTTTGTTCTTTTCTCAGAGAAAAGCTTAACTCCAAGTCTTCCAGAGTCACGGTCAAAGCTGATTCGAAAGACCGCCGTTCGCCAGTTTCTGTGTTTACTAGAAGCACGCAAACGCAACTCGGCCGTTGTCATTATGGCCCCGCCCACCGACTCTATACACAATGTGATTGGTCCGGCAAGAGTTAGGGGAATACAGCTCAGAAGCGTATTGAGAGTTGCTAGACGACACTTGCGGGGAGATTAAATTTGCTGCCGCTAGGGTGCGTCTAGATTTCTAGGCTAACTATTACTACTAATAATAATACAGACATTTCCAGATATCAAATATGCCTTGTTAGTCCTCCATGAAAGTGATTGTCTGAATCTGAATGCGAGATTTGCTCGCCTTAGAAAAGGAACAAGCGACTTTGCCGCGAAAGCCCGATGAACAAAATGATAGGCTGACATGGACTTAAAAGCCACTGTATTGTACTTTGTTACTTAATAGTGGGGCCGTCGATCGTCCACTACGAGACAATAGGATCGTCAACTAACTGTTGCGTTAGAGTCTGCAATGTGAATTGGGGCATCAGCATGCGTTGAATTGGGGCGTCAGCATCTGCGAACTCAAACATGAGTAAGTACCGATCTTTTATACCCAAGTATTAGAATGTGATTGGATAGATAGAAGTTGAAGTGACGTAACAATTATGATCAATTATGATCATCATCATCATCATCATCATCAAGTCTTCCTGGCAGAACTTATGCTAAAGCTTTCATTAAAGCAATCCCGTCTTAAAGGTCTTCAAGGAACTCCAGCACTGAAGCCTGGGTCCTCTGCACTATAAAGTGAAGACTCTCCACTTTAGGGTGTAAAGTTTCCCTTTTTGGAGGGAGTAAAGAGTGAATAATGTTCCTCTTGAAGGTAAAACAACTTTGGTTGAGAGACCATAGCTCAGGAGTTGACTCCCCTCAGGGGCCAAACCCAAAGTTTACACAACTTCAGCCAAGGGTGGTAGATTTTGCTCACGGCTTATGACAAAAGGTTCCTCCTGACAGGAACTTCCCAAAGAGAGAATCCAGGAGGGAGGGGCTGAGACCTGGGAAGGTGAAGGGAGGAATCTCAGTTGAGCAAAAGTCTGCACTGATTTTCCCTGATCTCTCTGTTCCAGGAAGTTCTACAGAGGATTTGCCCGGACAGGGTCAGTCTACTCCTAGTAGCCCCGTTCTGGCCGGCCCTAGTATGGTTTTTGTACCTAATGTCCCTTGACAGGATGTCTGCACCCTGATTCAGATTCCCAGAGATGTATTCTGCTCTCAAGGAGTCTATGTTGTCTGTCTGTACAATAACATAATAGCCTCTTAGATCTGGGAGGAAGTACTTTAGTGCTAGAAATACAGCAATCATCTCCAGGCAGTTTATGTGCCATGAGAGATGATGTCCTCTCCCCAGAACTCGAGTCAAGCGGCCCTTGAGGATCGCACCCCAGCCCCCAATCCTGGGACAGAAACCATGGTTCATTCCACATCATCAAGGAATGAAGGGTCTCTGCACACTTCTGAGAGAATCAACTCGATATAAGCAGGAGAGAGACATACCTGCATGGTAACCGAGTCCCAAACTATTTCTAGAAATGTTGTCCTCTGAACTGGAGAAAGCTCACTCTTCTTGGAGTTAATTCTTAAGCTAATGATACACAGAGCAACTTTTTGAGCAATGTTGCCAGACAATGTTGCTGAAAGATGTTGCTTGGTCACTTTCCCATTGAGAATTGGCAACACATTTGAGTTTGACTGAGTGAGTATTTTTTTATGCAATTGAGTACATGGACTTCTTTTAAGGATGTGCATTTGCAAGATCATCACAGAGTCATCAAATGCCCCAAGTCAATATAGATTATGTAATACATATGTACTCTGATGCTGATTAGATATGTTGATGATTACACTATAGTAAAGATAAAGTTAAATCACTGTTAAACTGCCTCCTTGTCATCATTACCTTTAACTTATACAGTGCATCCAGAAAGTATGCACAGCGCTTGCCTTTTTCTAATTTTTATGTTGCAGCCTTATTCCAAAATTGATTAAATTCTTTCTTTTTTCCCCTCAATTAAAAAAAATACCCCATAATTAGCCTAGAATTCTAGACACATCCTGTCTAGAATCAGCAGCAGCAGATCAAATTTTCTTCAAGTGTCATCTAGCAACGTCTCCATAGAATTGTGAGCTGGAAAAAAAACAAACTCTGGTCAGGCCAGTCACATCATGTACAGAGTGTATAGAGTTGTGGAGGTTCCATGTACTTCTTATAAACAAAGAAACCTTGGGGGCTTTTCTTTGAGAAAAGAACAAACAACGGCATTGAAATCATTCAATGAATGTTTACAATAGTCTATGAGAGGGAAGATGTGTTCAGAGTATTGCAGACCGGATATGGCGAAAGTTTAATTATCAACTAGCTCACGTTGCTCTGGTTGGTTGTAGCACTATCCAATTGTGTGCAAAGGGATTTTGAAAGACAACTGTTTATCCCGCCCCTCGGATTGAGCCCTGTCAATGGTAAATTCCCAGACCCAACATCTTGATGTAGGTCTGGCTTGTCAGGCTACCCCATAATAACTATGTGAAAGAAGTTTGTATGAAATTCTTGCAAATGTATTAAAAATAAAAAGCAAAACAAATTACACATACATAAGTATTTACAGCATTTGCCATGACACTCAAAATTGAGCTGAAGTGCATCCTGTTTCCACTGATCATCCTTGAGATGTGTCTACAACTTGATTGGATTCCACCTGTGGTAAATTCAGTTGATTGGACATGATTTGGAAAGGAACAGACCTGTCTATACAAGGCCCCACAGTTAACGGTGCATGTCGGAGCACAAACCAAGCCATATAGTCCAAGGAATTGTCTGTAGATCTCTGAGACAGGATTGTATCGAGGCACAGATCTGAGGAAAGGTACTGAGACATTTATGCAGTATTGAAGGTCCCAATGAGCACAGGAGCTTCATCTTGATCTAGGTCGGGCTTGTCAGGCTACCCCATAGTATTGGCATCATCTGTAAATGGAAGAAGTATATAACCACCAGGACACTTCCTAGACCTGGCCGCCCCACAAAACTAAACGATCAGGGGACAAGGTCCTTAGTCAGGGAGGTCACCAAGAATGGTAAATGGACTGCATAGCGCTTTCAACAGACCTATGGCCATCCAAAGTGCTGTACATATTGCCTCACATTCACCCATTCATACACTGACAGTGATGTCAGCCATGTAAGGCACCCATTCATACACTGACAGTGATGTCAGCCATGTAAGGTACCCTCCAGCTTGTCAGGAGCAGCTGGGGTTAGGAGTTTTGCTCATGGACTCCTCGACATTTGGTCAGGTGGAAACTGGGATTGAACCACCAACCTTCCAGTTTGTAGACAACCTACATTAACCACTGAGCCACGGCCTCCCCTAAGAAACCGGTGGTCACTCTGAAAGAGTTCCAGCGTTTCTCTGTGCAGAAAGCAGAACCTTCCGGAAGAAAAACAACCATCTCTGCAGCACTTCACCAACCAGGCCTGTATGGTAGAGTGGCCCGACGGAAGCCGTTCCTCAGTAAAAGGGCGTCTGGAGTTATCTAAAAAGAAACTGAACGACTCTCAGACCATGAGAAATAAAATTCTCTGGTCTGTTGAAAGTCTATGGCAATGGAAAGCATAATGTCTGGATAATACCAGGCACTGCTCATATGACCTTGCCAATATCATCCCTACAGTAAGGCATGGTGGTGAAAGCATCATGCAGTGGGGATGTTTTTCAGCGGCAGGAGCTTGAAGACTAGTCAGGATAGAGGGAAAGATGAATGCAGCAATGTACAGAGACATCTTTGATGAAAATCTGCTCCAGAGCGCTCTGGACCTCAGACTGGGGCAAAGGTTCCTCTTCCAACAGGACAATGACGCTATACACAAAGCCAAGATAACAAAGGAGTGTCTACAGGACAACTCTGTGAATGTCCTTGAGCGGCCCAGCCAGAGCCCAGACTTGACCCCAACTGAACATCTCTGGAGATATCTGAAAATGGATGTGCACCAACGCTCCCCATCCAACTTGAAAGAGCTTGATAAGTCCTGCAAAAAAGAATGACAGAAACTGCCCAAAAATAGTAGTGTCAAGCTTATAGCATTATTACTCAAAAAGACTTAAGGCTGCAATTGGTGCCAAAGGTGCTACAGCAAAATATTGAGCAAAGGCTGTCAATACTTATGTACATGTGAATTCTTTCATTTTTACTTTTTAATAAATTTGCAAAGATATCAAACAAACTTGCAGATATAAATTAACTGTTAGCTAACTCTGGTGCATTTACTATTAATTGTGCATTGGCCCTGCAAAAATAAACAATAAAATAAATAAATAAACTTCTTTCACATTGTCATTATGGGGCATATATATAGTATTGAGGGGAAACCTTTATCCATTTTGGAATAAGTCTATAACAAAATGTGGAAAATGTGAAGCACTGTGAATGCTTTCGGATACACTGTAATGTTACAGAATTGATTAATTGAAGTCATTATAGACTAAAAACCTTAATGTCAAACCCTATGTCTTTGTTCCTTTTTTTGTGTCCCCAGCATTGTCAAAATCAAAATTTAGCCAATGCCATTGGCTAAAATATACAAATGTTAAAATGGAATTAGAGGTTTACATGTTTGTTAGTGGCATTCTTTGATTTAAGGCACAGACATAGCGTGCTGAATTTGTGAGTGTTTACTCTCCTCATGGCCGTGATGCAGTAGTGTACATCAGTAAATCATCCTTGTGTATTGATCAGTCTTAGCTGCTTTATGGCCTGATGTTGTAAATGTCATGTTTTAACTGTGTGTGTTTGATATCAATCTGATTAAAGCAGTTACTTCCATAAAGAAACTGTACAGAGCAAATATTCTAAATCTGTCATCAGTGATTACCCAGTGATTAATAAGCATGTAGATTACTATATGACCATCAATTTGTCAAAGCAAATATTTCTCTGCCTTTTCTGTTTGTACTGTTTCAGTATCAAGAAAAGGAAAGAATCAATTCAGAACAACATGCTTCTGTGCGCATGGTTTCTTTGCCTTAAAACTTGATGAGCAGAGACATTTCAAAAACGTAAAAACAATTCTGATGATAAAGAAAAACTTTTGGTCAAACAAACACTATGTTTAAACTATATATATGTATATTTATATATATATATATATATATATATATATATATATATATATATATATAGAGAGAGAGAGAGAGAGAGAGAGAGAGAGAGAGAGAGAGAGAGAGAGAGAGAGAGAGAGAGAGAGCGAGAGAGAGAGAGAGAGAGAGAGAGAAATTACTATAAATATATATATATATATATATATATATATATATAGTAATTTCTACTGCAATGAAGTTAATGGAGAGAAAATAAAAAAACGTTATACCCTGTGTCTCAGATTTGTTGTCTCTTTTTCTGTTTGTTTCTGCCTGTTGGTTGGATTAAACTACTTTCTTTGCCGTACCAAATGACTACACAAAAGTTTTTTTAAATCTTGATAAGCTGTACAGCAGCTTTGTGTGTATTGTATTCCTAAGAAATAATAATAACATAAAACATTATGCCAAACTACTACAATTAATACTAAATAATTTTATATTTATTTTTTTGTTTTTATACAGTGCCTTGTGAAAATATTCGGCCCCCTTAAACTTTGCGACCTTTTGCCACATTTCAGGCTTCAAACATAAAGATATATAACTGTAATTTTTGTGAAGAATCAACAACAAGTGGGACACAATCATGGAGTGGAATGAAATTTATTGGATATTTCAAACTTTTTTTAACAAATCAAAAACTGAAAAATTGGGCGTGCTAAATTATTCGGCCCCTTTACTTTCAGTGCAGCAAACTCTCTCCAGAAGTTCAGTGAGTATCTCTGAATGATCCAATGTTGACCTACATGACTAATGATGATACATAGAATCCACCTGTGTGCAATCAAGTCTCCGTATAAATGCACCTGCACTGTGATAGTCTCAGAGGTCAGTTTAAAGCGCAGAGAGCATCATGAAGAACAAGGAACACATCAGGCAGGTCCGAGATACTGTTGTGGAGAAGTTTAAAGTCGGATTTGGATACAAAAAGATTTCCCAAGCTTTAAACATCCCAAGGAGCACTGTGCAAGCGATAATATTGAAATGGAAGGAGTATCAGACCACTGCAAATCTACCAAGACCTGGCTGTCCCTCTAAACTTTTAGCTCATACAAGGAGAAGACTGATCAGAGATCCAGCCAAGAGGCCCATGATCACTCTGGATGAACTGCAGAGATCTACAGCTGAGGTGGGAGACTCTGTCCACAGGACAACAATCAGTCGTATACTGCACAAATCTGGCCTTTATGGAAGAGTGGCAAGAAGAAAGCCATTTCTTAAAGATATCCATAAAAAGTGTTGTTTAAAGTTTGCCACAAGCCACCTGGGAGACACACCAAACATGTGGAAGAAGGTGCTCTGGTCAGATGAAACCAAAATTGAACTTTTTGGCAACAATGCAAAACGTTATGTTTGGCATAAAAGGAGCACAGCTCATCACCCTGAACACACCATCTCCACTGTCAAACATGGTGGTGGCAGCATCATGGTTTGGGTCTGCTTTTCTTCAGCAGGGACAGGGAAGATGGTTAAAATTGATGGGAAGATGGATGGAGCCAAATACAGGACCATTCTGAAAGAAAACCTGATGGAGTCTGCAAAAGACCTGAGACTGGGACGAAGATTTGTCTTCCAACAAGACAATGATCCAAAACATAAAGCAAAATCTACAATGGAATGGTTAAAAAATAAACATATCCAGGTGTTAGAATGGCCAAAGTCAAAGTCTAGATCTGAATCCAATCGAGAATCTGAGGAAAAAACGGAAAACTGATGTTCACAAACACTCTCCATCCAACCTCACTGAGCTCGAGCTGTTCTGCAAGGAGGAATGGGCAAAAATGTCAGGCTCTTGATGTGCAAAACTGATAGAGACATACCCCAAGCGACTTACAGCTGTAATCGCAGCAAAAGGTGCTACTACAAAGTATTAAATTAAGGGGGCTGAATAATTTTGCACGCCCAATTATTCAGTTTTTGATTTGTTAAAAAAGTTTGAAATATCTAATACATTTCGTTCCACTTCATGATTGTGTCCCACTTCTTGTTGATTCTTCACCAAAAAATACAGTTTTATATCTTTATGTTTGAAGCCTGACATGTGGCAAAAGGTCGCAAAGTTCAAAGGGGGCCGAATACTTTCGCAAGGCACTGTATGTCTCAAACTTTAATACTCAGGTTTAGGGATTTGTTCAAATTACAAACCCCGAATGTGAGCAAAAGTAACAGTTATGCTTACCTTAACAAGAACCAGTGGCGTGCGGTCCAAGCTGAATGCTCTGCATACCCATGGGTTTCCATGGCCAAGCAGCTGCATCCAAACCTTACATCACCAAGTGCAATGCAAAGCACCGGATGCAGCTACTTGGCCATGGAAACCCATTCTATTAAGCTCTCTATGCACTGTTCTTGAGCTAAACTCACCGAAGTTTAGAGGTCTGTAGCTATTGACTCTGAAGAAAGTTGGCGACTTCTGTGCACTGTGCGCCTCAGCATGCGCTAACCCCACTCCTTTACTTGGCCTATCACTTCGTAGCTGAGTTGCTGTTGTTCCCACTTTGTTATGATACCACTAACAGTTGACCATTGAATATTTTGTCGTGAAGAAAAACAAATGGATTTATTGCACAGGTGGCAACCTATCGCAGTACCATGCTTGTATTCACTGAGCTCCTGAGAGCAACCCATTCTTTCACAAATGTGTGTAGAAGCAGTCTGCATGCCTAGGTACTTGATTTTATACACGTGGCCATGAGAATTCAATGATTTGGGGGGAGAGGGGTCCCAAAACTTTTGGCAATATAGTTTATGACTGGGCATAGTAAACATATAAATTGATAGTAGATCCTTTTTTTATCAATTACATGATTTAGAATTTATACAACTCAGCAAAAAAATAAAAATAAAAATAGAAGTCCCCTTATACTTATACTTAAGTTATACTGTATTTATTGTACAAAGATAAATATAATGATGTAATATTCAAATAATATTTACATCTTTATTGAAAAGGTGTTGAACAATGTTTTTCATGCTTGTTCAATGAAACAAAAACATTTATTGCACATGCACCTGCAGAAAAGTCCTTAAGACACTTATAATTTATAGCCAGTAGACAATTAAAGTCACAGCTCCACTAACTTATGTCTACTGACTCTGAAAAACACCAGGAGAAAGATGCCCAAGGTCCATGCTCTCCTGCGTGATCATGCCATTGTCCTGCTGCAAGGAGGCATGAAGACTGCAGATGTGGTCAGAGTAATAAACTGCAATCTCCGACAATGCAAGACACCTAAAACAGTGCTAAAGGGAGACAGGAAGGACAGCTGATAGTCCTTGTAGCTCCTAACCATGTGTAACCATATTGTGGCAAGCAGCGAGTCGAGGGACCGTGAGAGCAGGCTGGTGGCGAGTGATAATGAGTGCCAGCTGTGCGACACACCAGTCTCGTCTCACCATGGTGGAGTGACGGGAGTATAAAAGGAGGAGCAAAGACAGTGGAAGACGAGAGAGGACCAGACCTGGACTTTACGTTGAGTTTTGTTTGTGTTTTGTTATGCGTGTGCGGACAGTCTTCCGTGTGGGGCTGCCCGCAGTTTACTTTCGTTTTGTTTATTTAATAAAAGTTGTTGAATGTTCGCCGGTTCCTGCCTCCTTCCTTCCCATTTCTACAAACATTATTACACATATGTGCCCCCCCCCCCCCCCCCCATGGGGATAAAAGACAACATTTCCAAGAATGCTTCGCTGCCCTACGAGGCCACTCCCAAAGCCATTCATTTTCATAAAATCAGTTCAGTTAGAGAACAGACACTGCAATTAAAAACTGAACGTGTCTGTTCAATATAATGCGATTTAGCCGCTGAGGGAGTGTCACAGCACAAACGCAGCAGCACATTCATCGGTAACGTGATGAGAGCTGTGGTAAACGCATCCGCGCTCGCGGCAGTCGTTCACAGCGCGTGTTCAGTCTGCCACGTTTTCATTTTATGCCTTTGGAAGCTTTACCTTCATAGGAATTAATTTAAGAAGTTGAAACATTCACTTTGCTCCATCGGCCGCTCTATTTACATGAATGCCCGCAGCTGTGAGCTGAGCTGTGAGTGCGATCCCATCCCCCATGTGCAGGTTGAAAACATGTGGAAATAGCTCCCTCTGCTGGCTGTAGTCTTTAGCCTCTGGCCAAAGATTCCACCGATGACGCAAATTGACAAAATTTGTGTCATCGGAGGAATTTTTCCAGAAATAAAATGCATAAATCTCTTGTCTCAGGGGGATATGTGGGGGGGGGGGGGGGGGGGGGGACACACGATCATTCGAATATACTCCAGGGTTTCTACTGATACAAAGCTACATGCTAATCGCTGAAGTAACCCTTTAACCAGTTAACCCGCACCCATCCGTGGGGGGGGTTTCCTCAAATTTGAATCAAAACATGATCAGACATTCAGCTTTATATTCCGCTTTATAGGTTCTTTTCATGGCCTCAACATTTAAATCGCATAAAAAAAAATTCCTAAGAAAAAAAAAAAAGCGAGTCACTTACATGCATATGTCCCCTTGTTTTACTCTGTTCCTATACTATATTTGAGTTATTATGACCCTTGGGTAACAATATTTCAATTGTCTAGTGTAAAATAAAACCAGATTTATGAATATAGACTAGGGTTTGGCCACACCAGAAACTGAATGTTACTTACTGACTGTTACTTTTGATACTGACCTTTGCTACATTCAGGGACACAATTATTTTTCTGTTTTTTAAATGTCTGTGAAAGTTCTTCAGTTTATGTCTCAGCTGTTGAATCATTTTATGTTCATACAAATATTTACACATTACGAAATTTGCTGTGTGTGTGTGTGTGTGTGGGGGGGTAAATATTAAGCATTCTCTGAAGAATCCCTAAAACATTCAAGTTACTATAGTGAGAAACCCACCTTAAGGCACGCCACTTTAGGTATAGAGCTAAACACACATGCACACACACACAAGCACACACACACATTTTGTCCCCATAACATAAGGTGTACCAGGACCACACACACTTTACAACAGCTGGTGTGCTCAGTATGGGACTGATATGAAATCTCTGCAAACAAGTGACCGGACTGTTATTTAGCAAATGATCCTTAAACAATACAAACACATGTATTAACCATTAGGGGCTATCGGGGGCTCATTCACGCTTAATAGGCTCGCTTCATTTAGTGCTTATCATATTAACATTTCCAGGTTATGCTCACCAAGCCTTGAGATAACAGGCATGAACCATGAGCACTATGTCAACACGTTCATAGTGGCCTTATCATTACAGCTTAGTGGCACCTTAATAGGGACAGTAAATGATCAGCAGTACTTCACTGCAGGACAATGAAGAGGCTTTTCCAATAGTGGTGCGAATGGAGCTACTGGGCTGTTAGATTCCAGTTCATGTCATTCTTCTCCACCTCATTTTCTTTCCATTGTCTACTGTCAATAAAAAGGCCAAAAATAAAATAAATATAATTTTCAGTTTGACTCATTTTTTATTGTATTACCATTTGCTCTTCATTTACCTGATGGATTAAGCACAATCATTTCACTGCCAACATCTAGTTTAATCCATGTTCTTTACATTTTAAAAGTGCGCTGGATGAGTAAAGATCACATGCACATTTTCAACGTCTGGGGTCAGTTTCATCAAAAATAAATGAATGGAACAGCGAGAAGGAGACCTGGTGACAGCGGCTCGTAAATTAGGAGTCCAGACCAGGACAGCGTGACCTGAGAATCTGTCACCAAGAGGGACGGATGGCAAGAGGTGCAGATATATTCTGCTGAAGGCCTTGTTTAGGTTCTCACTGACCTTGTGTTTGCGTTTGGGTCTGACACTTTTATTGATTAGTGCATGGCACCGAGGTTCTGCTCAAAAGACCCTTACGAACACTTCATGGAATAAGTGGTGTTATGTGGATCCTTTTCACAGACTCTGAAGGAACATTTTCACAGTAAATCTAGCAAAGTGTTTTATATTTCTGCTTTTTTTGTATTAATATGCATTTACAACTCTGTACTTTGTGCTATACCTTGGAAATTTCAGGAAAAAATTTAACACCGCTTTGTGGGTGTTTCTAACACAACATGAACAATTTGGCATATTTCTCTCTTCTGACCATTGCAATCAATCTCTCAATTTTTTTTTTTTTTTTTAGAAAGTTATGGAAACACAATCATGGATTTTTCTTTTTCTTTAGCTACTGGACCAAATGGGAATGCAAAACCCCCCCAAAAAACACTATATTGACAAAAGTATTGTGGCACTGACCATTGCATCAATAGGGACTGCAAGGACGTTGCATTCTAAATGCCTAGACATAAATCTGGGCTTGGTCCACCCTTTGTAGCTATACTAGCTTCCATTTTTCTGGGAAGGCTTTCTGCCAGATTTTGGAGTGTTTCTGTGGGAATGTTTGCCCATTGCAGAGGTGCAAATTTCAGTTCCTGGAGGGCTACAGTCCTGCAGAGTTTAGCTCCAACACACATCCTTAAAGTTGAAGCGAAACTCAGGGCTGTGACCCTCCAGGAACTGAGTTTTGCACCCCTGCAGTAGAGCATTTGCGAAGTCAAGCACTGATGTTGAATGAAAATGCCTTGCCCGCAATCTCTGTTGCAGTCCAAAGGTGTTCGATAGGGTTGAGGTTAGGGCTCTATGTGGGCCAGTCAAGTTCCTCCACACCAAACTCATCCAAACAAGTGTTTGACCAAGACTGTATCTCAATACTAGTTTTAATTTTAGTAATACTTAGTGCTGTGTTCGAGACTATTGATTATAAAATACTCTTAGATCGACTGGGACAGGCATCAAGGTGGCTTACATGACTATCATACTGTTACCATTTTGTCTATTTAAATGGGGGAAAAAATCAAAGGAAATGTCACTGAATTATGGAGTGCCGCAAGGATCTGTGTTAGACCCTCTGCTATTTTCAATGTATATGCTGCCACTTGGTAATATTATATGAAATTACATTACTAGCTCATTACTAGCTGTCCTGCATTCTCTATAGAATAGCTACAATTAGTCCAAAATGCAGCTACTAGAGTTCTTACTAGGTCAAGAAAATGTACTATTATTGTGAGCTCATCTAAAGTAGGACTATTTATGCCTCGTAAAACTTTTACAAAGGAGATTATTTTTTGTTCATTTTGATGCTTGTTCAGTTTCTTTTTCATTTTATATGATATTGCAGAGGTTTATCGTTTATGTTATATCAAGAGTAGAGTTGTACAATTAAATTTTTTGCATCTTGAAATAAATATTTCTTTGTTCCGAATCATTCTGTGTTGTGTATGTTTCCTTTTTTCTGTTTAGAAGATAACGGAACCTTTAAATCTCCTTTGTAAAAGCTTTACGAGGCATACCTAGTCTTTATTTTAGATGAACAAAAATAGTTCACTGACAACTACTAAATGTTATATAGCTACCTGAATTGTATTGTAATCAGAGGTAGGCAAGTGCAGTCCTAGAGAGCAGAGTTTAGCTCCAAACCTACTAAGCCACCATAGTATAAAACTCATGGCTCCCAGCATGCATTGCACCATAAAGTATGTCACCATTGGTAAGATTCATTTGCTGATTCTTGATATCTGTGCATCTAAACTTTTTCCCCCCTAGAATGTATTTAAAAATTAGAATTCAGAATGTCTAATCTGTTGCAAGAAAGTATTGTTGGTGAAAATTATTTATTAACATTGTTAACACATTAACATGATTTTTGTTTATGGCTTATTTTGATTTAAACAGATTATGTGTTTTGGTAACTGTAACAAAAACCACAAACTCACATAAAAAGTTGTTATAAAAAGCCAAGAGTCACACTGCCCAACTAAAGGTAACACTAATCACCATAATGGTGACCCAATGTTTTCAATAAAACATCAACATCCAAATCTCTCTAAATTCTCAATAAGAGCTTCTATACATACCTTTCAGGGTTTGAGCCAAACTCTGCAGGACAGCGATCCCTAGACCCCTAGGAAGTTCTAGGACCGACCGAACTTACCCCACACCATTATCAGCAAACTTTACAGTTGGCACAATGCAGTCAGACAGGTAACGGCTTGACATTGTACTTGGTATGTGAGGCTTTCATGCATTTGCTTGGCCATGAAAAGCTATTCAATGAAGTTCCTGCCACACAGCTTTTGTGTTGATATTAAAGGTTTAGTTCCATGCGTTTGTGTGAGAAACATATCCATATTTAGAACAGTATTAAGTAAAATACTTCTGGCAGACAGCAAAAGAAGAACAACTGAACTGACACATGCGCAAAACCTCTGCACATGCACATTCTTTCACTATCTGTTTGAAACTACAAACCTGATTTCAAAAAAGTTGGGACACTGTACAAATTGTGAATAAAAACAGAATGCAGTGATGTGGAAGTTTCACATTTCAATATTTTATTCAGAATACAACATAGATGACAAACTGAGAAAATGTATAATTTTAAGGGAAAAATAAGTTGATTTTAAATTTCATGGTATCAACACATCTCACAAAAATTGGGACATGGCCATGTTTACCACTGTGTGGCATCCCCTCTTCTTTTTATAACAGTCTGCAAACGTCTGGGGACTAAGGAGACAAGTTGCTCAAGTTTAGGAACAGGAATGTTGTCCCATTCTTGTCTAATACAGGTTTCCAGTCTTAGGTCTTCTTTGTCGCATCTTACTCTTTATGATGCGCAAAATGTTTTTTTGCCATTTCCATACCCAGATCCTTTCTTCTACGCAGCCATGATGTTGTAATTAATGCAGTATGTGGTCTGGCATTGTAATGTTGGAAAATGCAAGGTCTTTCCTGAAAGAGACGACGCCTGGATGGGAACATATGATGTTCTAAAACTTGGATATACCTTTCAGCATTGATGGTGTCTTTCCAGATGTGTAAGCTGCCCATGCCACACGCACTAATGCAACCCCATACCATCAGAGAAGCAGGCTTCTGAACTGAGCGCTGATAACAACTTTGGTTGTCCTTGACCTCTTTAGTCCAGATGACATGGCGTCCCAGTTTTCCAAAAATAACCACATTTCTGGAAATATTCCTGAGCCCATGTTGTGATTTCTATTACAGTAGCATTTCTGTATGTGATGCAGTGCCGTCTAAGGGCCCGAAGATCACAGGCATCCAGTCTGGTTTTCCAGCCTTGACCCTTACGCACAGAGATTGTTCCAGATTCTCTGAATCGTTGGATGATATTTTGCACTGTAGATAATGATAACTTCAAACTCTTAGCAATTTTTCTCTGAGAAACGTTCTGATATTGCTGCACTAATTTTATCTGCAGCATTGGGGGAACTGCTGATCCTCTGCCCATCTTGACTTCTAAAGCCCCTTTCACACTGCACGTCGGACCCGCAATATTCCCGGAACATTGCCGGGTCGCCTTTTGTGTGAAAGCAACCACGTCCCGGAATTGATTACCGAATTGAACCCGGGTCGGGGACCTAGTAACATTGTGGTATTCGACCCGGGACGAGCGCTGTGTGAACAAAAGCCAAAACTAATGCCGCAACGTGTACGTAGTTATCGTGCAACTCCTAGAGCTTGTTTTTTCAATAATACAACCCTGCAGTGCCAGAAGAGCTAGTCGGTGTTTTAAACGCAGAGAGTGTTCGTATACAAAAGAAACTAAAATTAAACAAGCAGAAATGTGCGCAAACTGGATACAAGTCGAGACCACGGAGCTCCTTACTATCCGCGCTGAAGCGGAGATCGCTCGCCATTATACGTCACATCAGGATGTCACGTGTCACCTCGATCCGGGACCGTTACGGTTTGTTTGTGAAAGCGCACATATTACGGTATTTCGCTGGCAGTGAGAATGGGTCAAATCTAGCGGCCCGGGAACAAATGCCAGGTCGCATTATCCATGTATTTGCCGGAAATGCAGTGTGAAAGGGGCTTAAGAGACACTGCCACTCTGAGAGGGTCTTTTTATATCCAATCATGTTGCCAATTGACCTAATAAGTTGCAAATTGATCCTTCAGCTGTTCCTTATATGTACATTTAACTCTTCCGGCCTCTTATTTCTACCTGTCCCAACTTTTTTGTAATGTGTAGCTCTCATGAAATCCAAAATGAGCCTCACTTTCAACATTTGATCTAAAATCTATTGTGAATAAAAGTTTATGAGACTTGTAAATTATTGCATTACTTTTTTATTCACAATTTGGACAGTGTCACAACTTTTTTTGGATTTATATACTGTAACTCTGATTTGTTCGCCTGAAAGAAGCATAGCATATACACCTAGGATGGCTTGAGGGTGAGTTCATTTATGGGCTAATTTTCATTTTTGGGAACTAATGAGCTGGAACTTTTGGGATCTGAAATCTTCAGCAATTGGAATCAGCAGAGCATTGGTGACTTTTACCATGCAATCAGTGACTCAAATGATTGTTCAAGGGTTTCCAGAACATACATAAATGGATGCTCATTGTGTTGCTACAGAATAATCAGCTGAAAACATGCCATGTCTGAGTAGCAGTGTCATTATTTTGATTTGCAAAATATGACCAGTTTTTGCCTAGACTATTAGCCCCATTGCATAAAGTAGTATTTAAACAACTTTATTAAAACAATATATATTTTTTCTGATTAATTCAAGTACTAACAAAAAAAATTAATTCCCTGAGGAAAAAAAACAAATGGATACATTATGTTCTCTAAATCAACAATGTGCCAATTAGCTCAGAAAATTCCTTTAAATAAGAAAGCTAACACCGTGTCACATTTATTCAGAGATATGTGTGCTCAATTGCATTTAGGGTGGTGGTGGGAGTGTTGAGAAATAGACAGATGGTTTTGCTTCCTGTGGTCAGGGAACACAGGATCACTGAACAGAACACAGGTCACATGTTCCCATTACAGCACTCTGGCACATGCCTGACATAAAGGAACTAATTAACAGTTTGGCTTCGGTGAAGAAGACTAAATGGCAACAACAGTCTGAGTGATAGTAATGCAGTTGTTAAACAGATATATATATACATTATTTTCCCCCCTCACGTGAAGCAGATCGCTTTTGAACAGTAATCATCACAAAGCGTCAGCTGTCCAGACCTGTATCTGATACAGGCCAAATATAAAGGGGGGGTGAAATGCTGTTTCATGCATACTGAGCTTTTTACACGGTTAAAGAATTGGATTCCCATTCTAAACATAGACAAAGTTTCAAAAACTAATGTTGGACGTTTGATGGAGTATTTCTGTGTCAAAAATACTGACAAAACTAACTGGGCAGTGGATCTGTAGTTCCCAGCATGCTTTACAAGGCACTGCGTTTAGGGATTAAAGTGTTATTTTATGTGTTTTTCAGTAAAGGGAAATATGTTGTTAGTGTATATCCGTGTTTAATGTTCAGTTATGTTGGACATTGAGGAGTTTCTGTAAGTTTGTGGTCACCATTATGCAGAAGAATGCCTGTGTTCAGGCTGTGGGCACTTGTACACAAATTTATTGGACGGAATTACTGCTCTCAATTAAATTTGGGTTGTCCAATTAGCTATGTTTGCATTTTATTTCTAAAAATATGCTTTTGGTTATTTAAATGTTTTAAAGGTAAATTAAATTGATAAATTGATGTGTTTATTGCCCCTTTACGTAATCATTTTTAAGTAAACTGCACATATACATATTATTTAACAGTGTCTAATTCAAATGGTTTGTATTTACTCAAAGAAATGTTGTCAGCTTTACTTGAATTTATTTTGTTCATATAACTAAATTGTTATTTGTAAACAGTGCTCAATATAGTTTTGTGCAACCACTTGACACATCTTTTTAAAGTAAATTCACAAGTAATTCAACAATTTCAGTGTAGCTTGAATTGTTTCAGGCTGAATAAAAAGTCTCAAAAGATCCTGTCTCACTCCCTCTTCCATTATTAGTAATATAATATTTATTGTATATAATAATATTGCACTTTTTTTGAATGTCTGAGAAAAAAAGTCAGGGGTTTTCAAAGTCAAAGACAGTGGGCCTCCCTTCTAACACAAAACACACAATGGTGCCACACACGTTTGTAAACCCCGGCTCTACACCTTGCTCTTGAGTCTTTTGTATTTTACAACAGCGATTTTTCAAGTCCTATATCAAGGTATTTGAAATCGGTGATGTAGGATGGTGTTTGTGTGCCACCTAGTGTCACAAGTGCAAACCTAGCATTAGGTATTACGGTTGTATTATATATTTATATTAATGAGGTATTTGTGGACACATTACTGATTTTAGATTTGTGAAGAAAAGTTATGGTTTTTATTTTGAAGCAAAAAGTTAAAAATTAGACCCTTGGGGTAAGGTGACCACACAGAATTGACACAGAAGACATGTTGTTACTAGTGTAACACTTATTTTAAGTTTCATAATTATTGTGATTAATGGTATTATTCAGTATTTCAATAAATTAGATGTACATTTCAGACATCTTTGCCTTGGTTAAAACCTAAGTGTAATCATTAAATTTGCATTCATAGTGTTGCTATTATGACATTTCTTCAATTAAAATATGGGCAGTTAAATACAAAATATGTGTAGCAACTAATAATGTAGAAACTGCACATAATTTAATAAGTATTACATTATTATTGTAATAATTATGTATATAATGTAATAATTTTCTCAAAACTTAAAAAATCTTGAGCTCATAATATAATAACAAATTACATTATGAGAAATCTATTATATATCATAAACTTACCAAAAATATTGTCATATTGTCATAATTGCAAGAGGCTGTATTGTATAACATAAAAAACATTGGTTTTTCTTTACAGTATATTTGTAAAATTTAAGGCTTATACCTACGAAATACACCAGCAAATTCAACAACAAACAATACTGTTAAATAGTGTTTATTAAAAGTGTGAAACATACATGTCCATAAACACAAATCTTAATAATTGATGAAATTAGGTTCAGAGGAAAATGGGCTAAAGGGCAGAGAGTCAAGACTAAGATTAACATTAACACAGAGATAACTGTTAGTGTCATTGCTATGATTATGACCAGGGTCCATATCCTAATCAGGAATAAAGCCAGGATGAAAGCGATGGTCCATGTTTGAGTCATGAATAGGGCCACAGTCAGTGTTTGAGACAAGCCTAGGACCAGGGTGAGCATGAGGGTTTGAATCAAGGAAAGCCTCAGGATCAGTGTTAAATAGAGGGTCAGGATCAGGTTGAGTCCATGTTTGAGTCAGGAATAGGGCCACTGTCAGTGTTGGAGACAAGACTAGGTTTGGGATGAGAGCCACGGCTAGTCTGTGGGTCCAGACTAAAGCCAGGGCCAGTGTGTTCAGTCAGAAGAGGCAATATTATGCACAGAATGGGGACTGATGTCAGAGCCAGAGGAGAACTGAAGTTGCAACTCTGCCTCCTTAAAGGGGGGGGTGAAACACTCAGTTTTAGTCAATCTCATGTCAATCTTGAGTACCTATAGAGTAGTATTGCATCCTTCATATCTCCAAAAAGTCTTTAGTTTTATTATATTTATAAAAGAAATATGGGCTGTACCAAGTCTTTCCGGAAAAAAAACGAGCCCCTGGAGGCGTATCGAGTGGGCGGAGCTAAAGAATGAAGAGCGCGCAAAGCGGTGACGTCCTCAAGCGTGGAGAAACCCATGGGTATCTCAGCTAATAGATATTTGATCCAGAATCAAATCTGAGGCTGAAATAAATTGAACAGGAGAAACAGCAACAGCAGGACGTCCGTCTCTGTGGTATGTTCTGTATTTAGTGGCCTGTCAACATTTGCGCTTGTTTACTCGCAGTTTATGAGGACATGATTCGGTTTATGGGCTATTGTATGCGACTAAACATTAGCAGAGCAAGCAAAATGGTTTTGCACGTCAGACTAGTGTAACATTATACATAGAACAGCAATGGAGTAACGTTAGCACATTTGAATGACGAAGCACGCGATCGTGTCGTTTACTGATGTTTACTCACGCGACGATAGCCAACAGCAGAGACATTTGAAGCAGTTTTACTCACCGGCTGCTTCCAAAGCAGGACCGAACCTTTATCGCTGGGACTGCTCCGTCAAAAACACACTTCTTTGGTATGATTTGGTGAAGTCCTGACACCAGTGGCGTGGAAATCCACTTTGAGACGCGACTGAAGCGATGTTGTGAAGCTTCCCGTCATTTCTGTGTTCAAATCGGTTCAAATGCAGCGCTGCCTTCCCGGAATGCTGTGCTGAAGCGTTGAAGTCGCTTGATGTCACCCATAGGAATAAAGTGGAGCGCGGCGCGCGACATTAGTGTTCACGGACGACTGGATCTGCACCTGAGAGAGTTTTTATGGCCGTGCATTTCCTCTCTCGCTCTAGTCACGCGTGTGCGCACCCTACCGGGAGAAGAGCCCGTACGGCCCATACAAGGACCTTCCGCTCTTATTAACGTCGAGCCATACTTGAAAAAAACTCTCCGAAACTTGTGAGAAACCGGAAGAAGTATTTTTGACACAGAAATACTCTTATCAAACGTCCAACATTAGTTTTTGAAACTTTGTCTATGTTTCGGATGGGAATCCAAGTCTTTAACAGTGTAAAAAGCTCAGCATGCATAAAACAGCATTTCACCCCCCCTTTAATAGATTGAATGAATGGAGATACTGGCCCGTTCTCCATGACCTTCCACAATGTGGCCCAGAATTAGCAATGGCACACCTTGACTTGAGTGACCAGATGGGGATATTACAACCTGGTCTCACTCCCAATTCGTCACATATTGACACTTGGTCAGGCACTTTTCAACGCACAGGGTGCTCCATTGATTTATTTAGCTATTTATGCTATACCAAACCCCATCCCTAAACCTACCCATTTGTGTATTATATTATATAAAACACAGGATATAACAGGCAGATTCTACTGCAGGCACAAATTATTCAAAAAGTACAAATATTCCAAGTGCTCCGAGACGAAACTATTGATTTGTGTGAAGTAAATCCCCAAAAGCGATCAGCGTCTCCATTGGCCAAAAATGATGCAAAATTGCTGCCCGAAGAAACATTACATCAGCTTTGATAGTGAAATTGCATTGGCTCTTGTATGTCTTGTGACCAGTTGTGTCAACTGAAATCAATGGACTTCCCTGCACGTCAGAAAATGTTCTTAAAGATGTGCGTTAAAAAGTGATGCCGAGGGGTCCTGACCAAGCGTCAATATGTGTCGAGAACGTGTAGGATATTAAAGTAGTTGCTTCTACAGCTTTCCTGTAGTTCAACCAGTAGAGTGTGGCGCTAGCAACGCCAAAGTCATGGGTTCGATTCCCAGGGAAAGTAAGAACTAACAAAAACCTTCAAATGCAATGTAAGTCGCTTTGGATAAACGCGTCTGCCAAATCCGTAAATGTACACCAAGTGTTGATACAACATGACACTGTACATTGAATTTTATGGATGCTCTTTAAAGTGTTAAATGGTCACCATACGTATAAATGTTCTGCATGATTTGAATGTAGTCACTCCATGATTCATCCTCAAAAATAAAAAAGGTGTTTTCCATCTAATGCATATAGGTACTGAATAAAGTGAGACACAATTTCTTGCCTTAAAGATACTGCAGATCAGAAAATTCCAAGAGTAGCAAGTTGGTCAACTCTCTGAATTAGATAATTTTCAGCAATGTGTATATATATATATATATATATATATATATATATATATATATATATATATATATATATATATATATATATATATATATATATATATAAATGAATGTCTTATACATTTGACTGTGTTAAACATGGTGTCACATGGATGGGAATATGCATGGAAAATTGGAAATGATATGCAGATGAGATTTTGTCCCCACCTACACTTTTAGGATTACATCTGCGGAAAGCTTTATAAATGAGGCCCCTGGTTTCTCAGTATGTAAAAATCTTAAAGTTACATTTCTGATCATCAAATTGTCACTTTGGTAATGACTTGCTTCCCTTTTATTATGTTATACATTTTTGCAGCCTCTATAAATGTCTTTTGTGACAGTTATCATTTCTTCTTAGTTTTGCCTTTTTTGCCACCTTTAGCCTTGGATTTGGCTGCTTTCTTAGGAGAACCCAGTCCTTTGCGTACGAGAGTACCCCGCCACCAGGCCTGGATCTGAAAAGAGATACATGAAACAAAAGAGAATTAAGTATAGTAGTAATTAGACATACCTACGGGATTTAATTTTCTTTCCCATATTGCAAATGTTCGGACGATTCTTTTAAGGGGCAAAGCAACAAAAGTGTATAGGAAACTATTGTAGCTTTTTTCGTCTTCATTATTATTATTCAGGGATTAAACTGGAATTCTCAATTAAATTCTGACCAATACTGATTCAAGCTGCACAAACTCAATTCTCTTGAAAGGGATAGTTCACCCAAAAATGAAAATTTTGTCATCTCTCTCAAGTTATTCGAAACCTGTACGAACATAAAGAATGTCTGTAACCAAATAGTTGATGGACCCCATTGACTTACATTGTAGGGGGGAAAAATACTATGGAAATCACAATGTATGATTTTTAAACTATTTATTTGTATGATACAGCTGCAAATAAGTATTTGAACACCTGAGAAAATCAATGTCAATATTTGGTACAGTAGCCTTTGTTTGCAATTACAGAGGTCAAACGTTTCCTGTAGTTTTTCACCAGGTTTGAACACACTGCAGGAGGGATTTTGGCCCACTCCTCCAAACAGATCTTCTCTAGATCACTGGTTTCTGGCCTGTCGCTGAAAAACACAGAGTTTGAGCTCCCTCCAAAGATACTCTATTGGGTATAGGTCTGGTGTGTTATCCTGGCTGTGTGCTTTGGGTCATTGTCATGGTGGAAGACCCAGCCTCGACCTATCTTCAACCTCCTTCAAAGGAAGGAGGTTGTTCCCAAAATTCTCGCAATACATGGCCCATCCTCTCCTTAATACAGTGCAGTCGCCCTGTCCCATGTGGAGAAAAACACCCCCAAATCATGATGCTACCACTCCCATGCTTCACAGTAGAGATGGTGTTCTTGGGATGGTACTCATCATTCTTCTTACTCCAAACACATTTAGTGGAATTATGGCCAAAAAGTTATTTTTTGGTCTCATCTGACCACATGGCTTTCTCCCATGACTTCTCTGGATCATCCACATGGTAATTGGCAAACTTAAGATGGGCCTGGACATGTGCTAGTTTAAGCAGGGTAACCTTCCGTGCCATGCATGATTTCAAAACATGACGACTTAGTGAATTACCAACAGTAACCTTGGAAAGGTTGGTCCCAGCTCTTTTCAGATCATTGACCAGCTCCTCCCGTGTAGTTCTGGGCTGATTTCTCACCTTTCTTAGGATCACTAAGTCCCCACAAGGTGAGATCTTGCATGGAGCCCCAGTCTGAGAGAGATTGACAGTCATGTTTAGCTTCTTTCATTTTCTCCCCGTAGCCCTTTCCAGCCTTGTGGAGGTGTACAATTTTGTCTCTTTGGTCTTGGCCATGTTAGTAGATTCTTACTGATTGTATGGGGTGGACAGGTGTCTTTATGCAGCTAACGACCTCAAACAGGTATATCTAATTTAGGATAATAAATGGAGTGGAGGTGGACATTTTAAAGGCAGACTAACAGGTCTTTGAGGGTCAGAATTCTATCTGATAGACAGATGGTCAAATACTTATTTGCAGCTGTATCATACAAATAAATAGTTAAAAAAATCATATGTTGTGATTTCTGGATTTTTATTTTGTTTTTTAGATTATGTCTCTGTGATGGCCGAACCCGCGGCCACACATTAATAAGGGTAATTTGCACGCATTCCTTCATCCACTCACAGCGCATGCATTCTTCTCTAATACATTCCACTACATATTCATTCATATTGACAGTTATTTTCCTTTTATGGATTTACCTTTTAAGTTAATAGTATAGTATTGAGTTTAAGTTACCGTGAGGTGGGTTGGAGTTGAGTGTAATGGCGCTTGTTGCGGTGTGTGCGTCCATCCATTGCCGTGGTCTCGACGGGCAAAAGGGGTGACGATCATGCAGCAGTGGAGATTTATGGCCGGAGAGTTCCGCTAGTCGATACCAAGTGGAAGTGACGTCATGGAGGGGGTGTAGGAAATTGAATTTTATTTGTGGAGGTTTACTAGTTGTTATTATTAACATTTATTGGTTTGCATTATTATTATTATTTTGAGTTGTTTGTTATAATATTTATTTTAAATTAGGTACATTGCAAATAACTTGTTGCTTTATAAAATGTTGATTGTATGTTTTCCCCTTGTCTTGTTTAAGTGAGTTCACCGTTTGCCTAATATACCTGTCGTTTGTTTCAGTTAGGAGGTCAGTCTGTTCTGTTAGGTTCACCTGAGTATCTCTTCATATTGAGTAAAGTTTGTTTGCTGACCTCAGTTTATTTAAAGGTAGGGTAGGACGGACTGATCTAAAACACTTTTGTCCAAATTTGTTTAAACTTTCTTTATATGTCAATACATCATTAAAATGTAAGTTCTCTGAAAAGGAGAGTATAAAAACCGAGTGACTCTAGACTTTTTAATCTGCAATAAATACCGCTCATTATTTTCGTTCGGGTCGAAACAAATGATTGGCTTGGGCTACTGTCACTCTCTCTCGCTACCATGGCGACCACCGCTTTCGCTACAGGATCTGCCCACATGTGCGCGCTCGTTTGATTTACGCAGTTCAAAAGGTAAGAATCCTAGGCAAAATAATTGCAGAGAAAGAGCATTCAAAATAGAGCCCTGCACGGGCCTCAAATCTAGGCCCTAGCCCGGCCCTGGCCCGAGACGCTGAGGCCCTAGCCCGGCCCGTGTCCGACAGCTTATCAAAATTCTCGGCCCGAGTCCGACTGGAGCCCGTGTTTTTTATTTATTTATTTATTTGTTTATTTATTTTTACATTGTAGCAGTCATTAAAATAGTTCTGTTTTGTTTTTAATGTCAACGTAGTTATATTTTGTTTCGTTTCTTTATTAAGTTAATTTAGAAAAATGTTTAGAGCATTTATTTGTTTGTTAAATTAAAGTTTTATTTTTTTTAAGTGACGACCAAGCGGCCAGCGGCCGACAGTGAGCTAACCGCATATTTAATCAATTTAGTCTCTCAAATCAACTCTTGATTTGTCTTGCCTAAAATCCATAGATATAAAACACTTCAAGCATCACAATGTTAGTTAATTTCGCCTACTATTACCACCACAGTAAAAGGCATTTTTGACGAGCTGAGGCAGGCTGATTCTGCTCGCGGCTCTCGCAAACGGAGCTAAACAAATAAAAATAAAAAAAGAACATGCAGGTTGTCTTATAGCCTACCTTACACCTACGCAAAATGAATGTAAATCCGATCTTCAATTCCCGTGGTATGTGCTCATTTAACGGAGTTTACAGCAACGAAAGCATAAGATATATTTTATTCAGCAGCTCATTTCAAATTCAAAGACCACATAAGAGAGAGAGAGCGACCTAAGCGCACTGGTAAGATCATGTAGTCTCATTCATTTTTATTGAAGATGAGTGTTGCAGCACCATCATATCTATCTGACTACAACATATAGCCCATAACACGCTCGCACGTTTATTTTTTAACCGTTTGCCAGGAGTAAAATTTATACATGTGGTTTAAACAACTAGATACTGCCTGCGTCGGTCGGAGCCGTGTGGAAAACGCGTGCATGCTTTAAATAGAAGATACGCCTATTTTCACGCGACACGCAAGCGTGTTGGAAGTGTTTCCAGGCGAAATATAATAGTAAAAGATTTTTATATGCCATTTTGACACGAATACATATTAATAAAAATGACATTTTCATGTTTGAAAGTCTGTAGGTTAACATAAATGCAGATATAGGCCTAATTGTAATAATAAAAAAACAACATAGGCTAATTATCGATTTTGAAATATTAAACCTGTCAATACAGAACGAAATATTATGTAGCCTTTTGCCGTCAATACCATGGTATATGGGCCGGCTACTGCCGACGTTGTCATTGCTGTATCAATAGGCAATATATTTATATTTAACATGAAGTATAGGGCTTCCCTGTACTGTACATTAATAGCAGCAGACGCCCCGCGGATGACACGCAACAGAAACGCCACGCTCACAAGAAACGCGCGCTGCTGCTGCTGGCGCGGACTCTGAACCTATGCTCTGAACACTGTGCGAGCCATCTTGACAGTCGCGTTATTATGGTCTCGTGTTGTTTCCACCAGCGCAGAACATCTCATTGTTTTTTTTTATTAATAAAATAAATATAAAACGAAGGATAAGCCAAAAAAGGCCCGAAGCCCGGCCCGCGTTTTAGGTAGGCTATGACGTGAAATGCAGCATAAATGCAGGGCTTTAATTCAAAATTCCCAGTGCAGGGTTTTGCAGTCAGCGAAGGCAAACAATGCAAAAAAGGAAGACAGTACGAGAAAAGGCAATGCACAGAAAGTCTTTGGATAAACAAAGAAATCAAACGCGAGTAAATATCTGCGTGGCTTTTCAACGATGGTGAGAACTGAGGGACCAGAAAAACGCCTCATTGCTGCTGTATTTCTGCTGGACAGGTAATCTTTCATTTTGATTATACATTTTTTGGTTTATGTTTTCATGAAGCATGTATCAAGAGCACATGAAGCTGCCTAATATAGACATAACATTACTTAGCATAAAGTTACAATATTATACACTTAGCCATTAGTAGAGATGATAAATACTCAATATGCTTAGCTCAGGTTGATCGCTGTTGTGTTGAATTTCGCAAAATTAACTTTAGATAACAAAATGCATGTGTAAAAGCTAGTACACCGCATCCAGGAACTTTTTTTTAGAACTAAGTTAGCTTTAGCTACTACTAATCAACAATGCTTTCATCATGGAAACTCTTACATGCAAAACACAATACATGTTATGAATCTTACACGAAATTCATCTTCATTACAGTATAACTGATGTTATTGGAAAAACATGATGCTACCCGTTTACTTTGCCTTACAAATATAACTAGCTCGTTACCAAATCAAACAAAATATATTTTAAACTTTACCATTCTAGCTTGATAGTGAGTACTAAAAGACATCTTATTTGTTTATATTCATACTGATAAAGATCTTTTTTTTTATTACATGTGATTCTGACATGTTGTCACTACATGCACACTGCTCGTCTGAGGTAAATAATGCGTTTTCCAGCAGAGCGGTCGGTGTAGCGCGTTCATGTATTTTGAGGGCGTGGCTTTGGAAAGAGCCCAGAAGGGAGAAGGTGGAGTGAATGGAAATAATGAGCTGTCTTTAAAACAGTCGTGAGAGGTCTACATACACTCAATTTTTATACTTTCTTTTTCAGAGTACTTACATTTTAATTATGTATTGATATATAAAGTTTAAATAAGCTTGGAAAAAAACGTTTTTTAACCAATTCCTACCTTTCCTACCTTTAAGTCTAGCTAGATTATTTGTTAGATTTAATTGATTTAATTTGTATTCTTTATTTGTG
Source organism: Pseudorasbora parva (assembly GCF_024679245.1). Classification (NCBI taxonomy): domain Eukaryota; kingdom Metazoa; phylum Chordata; class Actinopteri; order Cypriniformes; family Gobionidae; genus Pseudorasbora; species Pseudorasbora parva. Next base: position 12,709,161 of record NC_090187.1, read on the forward strand.
TATTTTTGGGGGTAAAATAAAACCCATTATTTTGTTGGAAAGCTAGTGTCCTCATGCCTTACTCTTTGGCCTTGTCACACTCTCACAGTGAACATGCACCTACGATGACAATTTCAGACCCCTCCATGATTTCCACGTGGGAGAACTTGCAAAATAGCAGGGTGTTCAAATATATATACTTGTTTTCAGCAGAAGAAAGAAACTGGAACAACATAAGGGTAAGTAAATTATGACAGGTTTTTAAATTTTGGGCGAACTATCCCTTTAAACAATATAATGAAGTTGCTGGTAATTGGTAACATAAGCATCTACTAAGAAAGTTATGAAGTAATACAATGATATATCTTCTCATAGCCAATATACTTTTACCTATTTTCCTCAAATGAAGCTTTATTTTTACCTTAGTTGCTGAATCTTTTTCCTTCTGCTCTTTCTCTAGCTGTGCACGCAAATGTTCCTTCTCCGTCCTGTCCTCAATGATAACCTTTTGCATGTCTCTGCACTGAGGTATAGAAAGGTATTTTACAATTTGCTGCTTATTAATACTGACTCTCTCAAAGGGATTTTAAAAGGAGTGAAAACCAGGTGAGAGTAAAAACATAACGCAGATGCATTTCATATAAAAACCTTTTTGGACAGCTCTTGAATTCGTGCCTGGCTGTTGTTTCTTTTATTCTTTAGAGCAGAGATCTCTTGTTCCTTCTCCTCCATGTCTTTCTCATACCGCTGGATCCAAAACTGGAACTTTTCCTGTGAGCTCTTTTAGGCACAAACAGTTCAGTGGCAGCAATTAATCATGATGTGTTTGCACCAGAATATGCTTATTTAAAGGGATTACAAACATAACTCCCAGCATAATCAACAAGACACTTCAGTCATTCAGATTCATTACCAAAAGTTTACGTGGTGAGCAGCACGGCAATTCTTGTGATGAGACGGGAACATTCTGGGGTGCGTTTCCCAAATTATCGTTAGCTAACAATAGGTCACAAGTTCCATCGTTAGCAACATTCACTATATTGCCAAAAGTATTGGAACACCCCTCCAAATAAGAATTCTGGTGTTCTAATCCCTTCCATGGCCACAGATGTATAGAATCGGTCACTCTCAGGAGCTCATGAATTCAAGCGTGGTACCGTAATAAGTTGCCACCTGTGCAATAAGTCATTTGTGAAAAACTGTTAATGGTATTATAACAAAATGGAATCAATTGCACAAAAAAAGCAACTCAGCCACAAAACGGTACAAAAAGTTACACAAAAAGTGGTAGGCCACGTAAAATTACAGAGTGGGGTCAGCCAACTTTCTGCAAAGTCAATAGCTACAGAACTTCAAACTTCATGTGGGTTTCAGATTAGCTCAAGAACAGTGTGTAGAGAGCGTCATGGAATTGGTTTCCATAGTTGAGCAGCTGCATCCAAGCCTTACATCATCAAGTGCAATGCAAAGTGTCAGATGCAGTGGTGTTAAACACGCCATCACTGGATTCTATAGCAGTGGAGAGATGTGTTCTCTGGAGTGAGGAATCGCGCTTCTCTATCTGGCAATCCGATGGACGAGTCTAGGTTTGGCGGTTGCCAGGAGAACGCCTGACTGCATTATGGTGAGTGTAAAGTTTGGTGGAGGGGGGATTATGGCGTGTGTGTTTTTGTGTTTTTTTTTATGGGTTGGGCTTTGTCCCTTAGTTCCAGTGAAATAAATTATAATGCTTCAGCATACCATGACATTTTGGACAATTCCATGCTTTCATGCAATATTGTGGGAAGAATTTGTGGATATGACTGCATACCAGTGCACAAAGCAAGGTCCAAACAGACGTGGATAAGCAAGTTTGGTGTGGAGGAACTTGACTGGCCTGCACAGAGTCCTGACTTCAACCCAAATAGAAATAGAACACAAATGCTCTTCTACACTGTAAAATATTATTAAAAAAAAAAAAAAAAGTTACCTGGTTGCCTTATAATTTTGATGTCATTGAAATTAATACAATGTTAATACAATGAAATTTTTTTGAGATTCAACAAACTTTATTAAAAGATTATTCAAAGATTGTGTAAGCATATTGGGTAATTGTGTGTGTTTTATTTCTGATGACGCAGTGAAACATGCCAAATAGTGCTATTTTCATGATTTATCCATTTTTTTATGTGGTTCAGATACAATAATATTATGAGTTTCTATTTATTAAACAAATTTCCTTCATTGTATTAACTCAAAGTTTTATTTTCAATAAACTCAAAATTAAGGCAACCAGGTTACTTACTTTTTTTAGTTAAACCAACAAAAACCAAAAAAAAATTTTTTTTATTTTTTTATCGCACCGCAGAATGCCTATTCTTAACATGTAAATCACTCGCGCGAATCGCGTCATTCGCGTGCGGTGTGAACGCAGCATTACGCCCCGATCACACAGAACGCGTTTTTGCAGCGAGAGGCGACTTTTTTGAATGGATTTCGGTTGGCAGAGAGCGTTATGTGCGCTGCTTATGCGCCCTGGGCGCCTCGCATTTTAACCGCCTGCTGCGCCTCGCGTTTTTGAAGGAGCGCTCCGAGCGCATGAAGTTGAAAAAAAGTCAACTCTGAGCGGAAGAGCGTCCAATGTCATCGCGTTTATTTTCTGTTGTCCAATCGAATGAATGAAGAGGCGGGCCTTCCGTTGTGTTGACCGTTACGTTGATTTGACTGACAGTACAGGTGATTCGGGGGTTGCCTAGAAACATTAAAGCGTACTGAAAACCTGAAAAATGCGTTCGGTGTGATCTGGGCGTAAACCTTGTGGAAAGTCTTCTCAGAAGAGTTGAAGCTGTTATAGCTACAAAGGGTGGGCCAACTCCATATTAAGCCTAACGGATTAATAGTATGTCATTAAAATTTGTGTGCAAGTAAAGGCAGGTGTCCCAAAACTTTTGGCAATATAGCTGCATCCAAAATCGCACACCGTCTAGAAGGTAGATTTGTTTTAAAACTTATTTTATGACATTCATAAAAGTACATTCTATGCAGTGTTGGAATGTAACAAAGTACAAAAACGTAATTACTTTACTTAAGTAAATTGTTCACGTATCTGTACTTTAAGTAGAATCAAAAGTGCATACTTTTGACTTTTACTTTGTTACATTTTGCAGTAATTGAAAAGCACTTAGTAATCCTGAAGACCTTGATTTTTTTTTTGTTTTGTTTTTTTGTTTAGGGTTGGAGCTAAACTCTGCAGGAAAGGGGCCCTCCAGGAGCAGGACTGGACACTGAACACCCCTACTCTATACCAATTTGGGTACAATGTTCTGCACATCCCTACCAGCACAAATCTAGTTTATTTAACAAAGCTGTATGAATTACGCTGCATAAAGTTGTGCTCCACTCACTGCATGTTGTCTTTTTAGGAAGATCTCCATCTCCATGTGAACATTATTTTCCTCTTCAGTTCTCTCTTGCAGCATCTGAGAATGCAACCAAAAAGTGGAAGTTATGATTGTATGTTGGTTTTACAGTATGTGTTGGGTATCAGAATTATTGGAATTACTAACTATAAACTTAATTAGAAACACTGAATCTATAAAAGTCCTGACTTCTGTCACTTGACCGTATTGATGTTAAAACGACAGTTAATGTAGAGTAACTGTAAAATTGGCTGTTAATGTAGTTAGGTAGCGACATCCACCAAATATGCCATTGTTCCTTAATGGACTGTATTTGTTCTTCAATATTTAGCAAGAGCATAAAGAGGTGTAGCTCAAATGCACTACTAATTAAGCTACATCAACCTCATGTACCATTCTACACAAAACCCAGCATGAAAATTTAAATGTTGGCTTGGCTGAAAGTTTAACAAGTTAAATTGTACAGGGAGTGCAGAATTATTAGGCAAGTTGTATTTTTGAGGATTCATTTTATTATTGAACAACAACCATGTTCTCAATGAACACAAACTCATTAATATCAAAGCTGAATATTTTCGGAAGTTTTATTTTTAGCTATTTTAGGGGGGTATCTGTGTGTGCAGGTGACTATTACTGTGCATAACTATTAGGCAACTTAACAAAAAACAAATTTATACCCATTTCAATTATTTATTTTTACCAGTGAAACCAATATAACATCTCAACATTCACAAATATACATTTCTGACATTAAAAAACCAAACAAAAACAAATCAGTGACCAATATAGCCACCTTTCTTTGCAAGGACACTCAAAAGCCTGCCAAACATGGATTCTGTCAGTGTTTTGATCTGTTCACCATCAACATTGCGTGCAGCAGCAACCACAGCCTCCCAGACACTGTTCAGAGAGGTGTACTGTTTTCCCTCCTTGTAAATCGCACATTTGATGATGGACCACAGGTTCTCAATGGGGTTCAGATCAGGTGAACAAGGAGGCCATATCATTAGATTTTCTTCTTTTATACCCTTTCTTGCCAGCCACGCTGTGTCCTGCATGAAAATCATGTTTTTCTTGAAGGATGCAGACTTCTTCCTGTACCACTGCTTGAAGAAGGTGTCTTCCAGAAACTGGCAGTAGGACTGGGAGTTGAGCTTGACTCCATCCTCAACCCGAAAAGGCCCCACAAGCTCATCTTTGATGATACCAGCCCAAACCAGTACTCCACCTCCACCTTGCTGGCGTCTGAGTCGGACTGGAGCTCTCTGCCCTTTACCAATCCAGCCACGGGCCCATCAAGACTCACTCATTTCATCAGTCCATAAAACCTTAGAAAAATCAGTCTTGAGATATTTCTTGGCCCAGTCTTGACGTTTCAGCTTGTGTCTTGTTCAGTGGTGGTCGACTTTCTGCCTTTCTTACCTTGGCCATGTCTCTGAGTATTGCACACCTTGTGCTTTTGGGCACTCCAGTGATGTTGCAGCTCTGAAATATGGCCAAGCTGGTGGCAAGAGGCATCTTGGCAGGTGCACGCTTGACTTTTCTAAGTTCACGGGCAGTTATTTTGCGCCTTGGTTTTTCCACACGCTTCTTGCGACCCTGTTGACTATTTTGAATGAAACGCTTGATTGTTCGATGATCACGCTTCAGAAGCTTGGCTATTTTAAGACTGTTGCATCCCTCTGCAATATATCTCACTATTTTTGACTTTTCTGAGCCTGCCTTCTTTTGACCCATTTTGCCAAAGGAAAGGAAGTTGCCTAATAATTATGCACACCTGATATAGGGTGTTGATGTCATTAGACCACACCCCTTCTCATTACAGAGATGCACATCACCTAATATGCTTAATTGGTAGTAGGCTTTCCAGCCTATACAGCTTGGAGTAAGACAACAAGCAAAAGATGTTCTGATAAATGCCTTTTTGTCCATAAAATAAAAGCCTGGACATCAACATTCATATTTTTTGCTACAACTTTAAATGTTGTATAAATATTCTGGGTGGTCACTAGGACTTTAAAAATAAGGTGCCTGCTATAGTGTTCTAGGTGGTTTCTAGGACACAAAAGGATGCAGCTACATGAATGAATGAATGAATGAATGAATGAATGAATGAATGAATGAATGAATGAGGCATTTATATTGTGCTTTCATATACTACTGTACACCCAAAACGCTTTACACTCATGTCAGGAGTCTCTCCTCAACCACCAGTGTGCAGCATCCACTTGGATGATGCAACGGCAGCCACAGTACAACGGCGCCAGTGCGCTCACCACACACCTGTGATAGGTGGAGAGGAGAGGGTGATACAGCCAATTCAGTGGATGGGGATTATTAGGAGGCCATGATTGGTAAGGGCCAATGTTGGGAATTTGGCCTGTACACCGGGCTTACAAACCTACATGGAGGTGCAAAACAAATTATTTGCAGATGGGCTTACATCTAGCTCCTCCCTGCTGTATGGAGCGAATTTAATTTTGGCTTAATGGGTTGAGCTAGAATATTCAACCACACCCTAACCCTACCCACAACTCAAAAATATGTCAAAATGTCCCTCTCAAATGTCACTCTTAAGCCCCTTTCTAACTGCATGTCGGACCCGCAATATTCCCGGAACATTGCCGGGTCGCCTTCTGTGTGAAAGCAACCACGTCCCGGAATTGATTACCGAATTCGACCCGGGTCGGGGACCTAGTAACATTGCGGGATATGTATCAGAGTCGCCAAGGAAACGGAAAAGAACATTGAGACGGCAACGCAACGGGCAAATCAACGAGACAAAAGTAAATATTGAAGTGGCCTTTCCAAGATGGAAAGAGCTCATGAGGAGCAACGATTTTAAAAAGAACGCCGACGTTTCCTGCTTTCTTCTCGACAGGTAATATTAATTCAGCCTATTCGTGTATATTGGAAGTTTTATTGTTGCTTGGCTAATTATATCATGGTGTGCTTGTGCATAACACTAGAACGACGTCTAGGATAGTTTTCCTCGCGTCAATGATGAAAAAGTATTGTTTACCTTATAACATAAATCCGTGTTCTATGACGGATAACATGAGATTAATATTTTAATTGCATTATAATTTGTTTGCCTTACGCTAGTGATGTCGTACAATAACAATAGCACTGATAAAAGTTACTTTACTAAGATTAGCTTGCATTCGTCTGGGAACCTGATAGCTGATGTTAGCAATGAAATGGTAAAAAAATAACGAAAACGTAAAACTATTATTCATTTTACATAGATTAATTTGATCATAGATCATTTGGCAAATTAAATAAGTGCAAATTATAATAGTTTTCAAAAGTAACCTCATCAATTGAAGCAACACTCACCGAAGAGGTCGAACTGGAAGCCATGACTAAATCGGCCACCGTAGGAGTTGAAACGAAATCGAAATTGAGAGGAACAGAAACTATTATTCACTGGATGGTCATATACCTTTTCACCACTAGATGGGGGAAAATATCACACAGTGTAGCTTTAATAAGAATCAATATCAAGTGTATAGCGTTAGTTCTGGCCGGTCACGTTAGTAAAGCGTGCATCAGCTGATCATGTCTACCTATAGGAATATGATGTTTACCACAGCATGCATATAATACATATATATATATATATATATATATATATATATATATATATATATATATATATATATATATATATATATATATATATATATATATATATATATATACATACATACATACACACAACCCCAAATCAGAAAAAGTTGGGACAGTATGCAAAAAAATAAATAAAAAAATTCTAAATTTCTAAATTTACTTTGACTTGTATTTCTTTGCAGACAATATGAACACAAACTATTTCATGTTTTGTCTGGTCAGCTTCATGTCATTTATAAATATGCATCCTTTCCTGTCATTCAGACCTGCAACCCATTTCAAAAAAAGTTGGGACAGTAAAGAATTTACCACTTTGTAATGTTGCCATTCCTTTTCACAACACTTAAAAGATGTTTAGGGACTGAAGACACCAAGTGATGAAGTGTTTCAGGTGTAATTTTGTCCCATTCTTCCTGCAAACAAGTCTTAAGGTGGGCAACAGTACGGGGTCTTCAATGTCGCATTTTGCGCTTCAAAATGTGCCACACATTCTCTATTGGAGACAGGTCGAGACTGCAGGCAGGCCAGTCAAGTACCCGTACCTTCTTCCTCCACAGCCAGGACTTTGTAATGTGTGCAAAATGTGGTTTTGCATTGTCTTGTTGAAATATGCAACGCATATCCCTGGAAAAGATATCTTCTTGAAGGCAGCATATTATGCTCCAAAATCTCGATGTACTATTTACAGTGCCACCTGACAGATCGGAGATCACATCCTAAACGCACTGAAATTCCTCCAGATTCCTTAAATCTTGTAATTATGTTATGCACTCTTGAATGTGAAATATCCAAATCTCTTCCTATCTTTCTTTGAGGAACATTGTTTTTAAACATTTGAATGATTTTCTCACATATTTGTTGGCGATCCCCGGCCCATCTTTGCTCCTAAAGGATTAGACAATTATTGGATGCTGCTTTTGTACCAAATCATAATTTCAATTACCTGTTGACATCACCTGTTTCAAATCACATCATTATTTAACCCTTTTACCTCATTACTAGCCCTAAATTGCTCCTGTCCCAACTTTTTTTGAAATGTGTTGCAGGTCTGAATGACAGGAAAGGATGCATATTTACAAATGACATGAAGTTGACCAGACAAAACATGAAATATTTTGTGTTCATATTGTCTGCAATGAAATACAAGTCAAAGTAAATTAAGAAATCACTACTTTCTTTTTTTATTTGTGTTTTCCAAACTGTCCCAACTTTTTCTGATTTGGGGTTGTATATGAAGTTCCTTCAGTATTATGGAATACTTCAGTACTTCAGTATTCCTTCAGTATTGTGGTTCCTTCAGTTGCTATCACATTTCTCCGGAGTTAATTACCCTTCTCCATCCTCAGCTCCTCCTCTCGTCAGTCAAGATTTGACATTCTGATTCCCCCTGAATCAGACTTAATTCCCAAATTAGGTTGTACCTTTTAATATTGACATTAATGCTATCTGCAATACATTGTTGCTTTAGTTCTATTTACCCTAGGGGGGTTATCACTGCTCTCCCTACTCGTATCCATGCTAGGGTTTAAGTCTAGCTCCACCTTTTACTACACGACTACTGTGCAAAGTAACCCATTGGAAGGGTGCCAAAAAAGAAACATGGTACGGTTCGGAATTACAGTACCATTCTCAACTTAGGCCAATGAAAACGGCAATATCTGCATACCGTACTGAACTGTACTGGGGCCTCATTTATAAAACTATCCGTAGATTTCATCTGAAAAGTGTATGTATGCACAAAAGCTAGATTTTGCGTACGCACAAAAGTTTTCAATTTATAAAACCATGATTACGGCAGAACCTGCGCAAAAATCCTTTTAGAAATCCCAGTCAGCAGAGGATTGTGCAAATGTGCATCTCCATACTGAGTCCTCCCTGAAATCACCATAAATGGAGCTACCAATACCTAGTTTTGCATAACCTTATCTGCATATCATTTCCATGGATATTCCCATCCACGTTACACCATGTTTAACACTGTCAAAGGTACAAGATATTCAAACATTTTAGCTACGGACTATAAATGCCATTTGTGGCTTACACAGTACATTGCTGAAAATATTTTTATGTTTTAGATTAGATATATACAAAATATCCATGAAAACAAATTTGTATAAAATACTTCTCAGATTTAGAATAGAGTTTATTCTTTCATCTCCACGGGCCAAGTACTGTAGATCACAACTTATGCATACACCTCTTTCAAGGCCTGTTTTGTGCGTACGCAAAGGTTATAAATGAGGCCCCTGAACCGGACCGCTTGGTGGAAACAAGCCATAATTGAGGTTGGAGCTAAACTCTGCAGGACAGCAGCCCTCCAGGACCAAGTTTGGGGACCCCTGGATTAAGGGGTTTGGGGTCATTTTGAGGTTTTTATCAATGCGCTGACAGTGGCCCCCTGACCAAGTTTTTCTTAGGGCCCCCAGAAGTATAGGATTGGCACTGGTCTATCCCAACCACATTGGCAGGCCCACACGGAATCTGGGCACAAAGATTTCTGCAGAAAACTCTGCAGATTGTCGTGTCCGTCATTTGAGAAGCATACACAATCGCGTGCCTGATTGTGAGGGGTAGTAGGCTGCGCTTATTGATGTGAATATTTTTTTAGTGAGAGAGTAATATTTTAAAAATGTCTCAAATAAAATTGACCACAGAGGAGTTAAAGAAATGTCACATGTCTACAAAATGTACTTATTTATAGCTATTAAAATAGTTAATTTATTTACTTCAGTAGGTTTTTATTTATTTTGCTTTATTGCTTTATTGTTGAATGATATGAAATTGTTTATTTAATGAATTGTCTACAATACAATTGATAAATTAATATTTTCTCCATTTTTAGTGGATGTAACGTGCAATAAGAGAGCTCAAGCTTTGTTTAGATTAAAAAAAAATCTATTTGTACTGTAAACCTTAAATAAAAGTTAAGAAGTAAATATTTTATATTTTATTAGTAATGTTTTCAGTTCCAATATTTGTAGATCTTTTTAACACATTTAAAACTATTCCACATAATTCCGTAGATTTTTCAAAAAATTCCGCGCAGAAATCACCAAAAAATTCCACAGATTCCGCGTGGCCCTGGCCATTGGATATCCAGAGAGGTGGAGCTGGACATCATGTGACTGCAGTAAGTACTACTTGGAACAAGTTGTCAAACACACCCTAACTTCATCTTCTAGTTCATTCTCCTTGTGACTGTTGAGTTTCAATCCCTGGAAGACTAGCTGTTCGGCGCAGCTCTTTACAAATTTCTCTTGTCGGTTTGTCTTCACCCTCATGTGCTGTACCTGCTCCCTCAGGTAATCCTCCAACCCATGAAGCCTCTGCGAAGAAAAGAGTACAAGCTACGGTTGTCCAAAACTTTACACCAAATTTCAAAAGTAAAGATGATGCAGTACTTTTGTGTCTTTTGTTAATGATTAAAATTCTTTGCATTGAAAAATTGTTGTCATGGCAGTTAGGCCGTTTGTCCACCAAAGTTTCCAAAAAGCACTGCGCTGCACAGCATCTGGCATTTACAACAGACGCTGTGTAGCGCAGCATTTTTTCCATTGAGACTCGTTGCTTGTTATTATACGGAATAGCCAAGGAAGTTTTACTATATTTTATTTACTATATTTTTTTACTACATTTTATAATTTGATTCTATATAAAAATGCAGATACAATGTAAAGTATTTGCTCTGGCTCTTGTTTTAAATCATTTTGTTACGTTTTTATTGCTTGTTGTCATCTGTGGACGTTTAACAAGCAGAATGTGGTAGTTGGTCGGTGTTGTATTTGTCCCGCCCCTCCTCCACTGTGATTGGATGGCTGGGTGAAAAATGACAGTGATGCGCTTTTTTTGTTTTACTCAAAGTTGAACATTCTTCAACTCTCGGCAACCAGTAAAAAACGCAGAGTGCTCAGTTTTTGAGCCTTGTTACGCGCATGACGTTCTAAAAACGCGGTGCTCCAATTGAAAACAACTGAATATGCCAGCCAGTCGTGTGAAAAAAACTCTTTGGTGGGCACACAGCTTTAAAAAGTTAGTTCACTCAAAAATTAAAATTCAAAAATTAATTACTTACCCTAATGTCGTTCGACACCCCTAAGACCGTTCATCTTCGGAACACGAAGATATTTTTGTTAAAATCCGATGGCTCAGAAAGGCCTTCATTGACACCAATGTAATTTCTTCTCTCAAGACCCATAAAAGGCACTAAAGACGTCGTTACAAAGCCCATCTCACTACAGTGATCTACAATAATTTTATGAAGCCATGAGAATAGTTTTTGTGCGCATAAAAACGAAATAACGACTTATGATGGGCCGATTTCAAAACAAAGTTTCGAACCGTTATGAATCAGTGTATCGATTCATGATTCAAATCTGAATCATGAAACGATACACTTTTGTACAATTATTGTAGAGCCAATGTAGTGAGATAGACTTTGTAACGACGTCTTTAATGCCTTGTATGGGTCTTGAGAGAGGAAATTGCATCGGTGTCAATGACACCATGACTTCATTTGTGTTCAGAAGATAAATGGAGATCTTACAGGTGTCGAACGACATTAGGGTAAGTTATTATTGACAAAATTTTCATTTTTTTGGTATACTAACCCTTTAAGCTCACTTCATGCTTTCCAAACACCAGTGAATTATGCACAGTGAAATCTGGAGCATCATGGTATGTATTCAAGTAAGTGTTCAAATAAAATTACATATTATTAAATGAAAAAGCTTTCTTTGTAAAATGACTGATGATTACCTCACACTCCTCTGTTTTTTGCTTGTGAATGTCAAGTAACTGTTTTTGCAGTGCTTTAATCCTGAGACGACCCTCTTCCTCCCTAAAGTTCATGAACAATGTGGTGTATGTTTACTGATTGTATAGTACATGATATTTTGGGGTAAATCATTTGTCAGTTCATGTTAAGACCTGTTTATTATGTCCAGAAGTTGGACCTTCTTCTTCCGCTCCTCTCCTACTGCTGAAAGGAGACTTTGAAAAGTGTTTTTGTTCTGCAGCTCGACTATTAACCCATCTATCACGTCTGACACAAACTGCCTATGGGAGCATGGGAGCATTGAAATGGTTTATGAAATATTATGAAATGTTCAAATCAATAAATAAAAATACAATGAAATGATTTTCAATTTGAAATTAAAAACAATAGCTAAAACTGATAATTATAATGTAGACCTAATAGAGAAATGTGCACTCATACCTGTCTCTCTGCACTTTGGCCAAGTTATCAGGTGTAAGTAGACTCTCCTGAATACTTATTTGCTTTTGGGATTTGCATAAGTCTCCTGTGAAATCAGGCAAACTGCTCCCAGCCATCAGTAGAGCTGTTTTCAGATGCAGTTCGGTCCTTTGCTGCTAATACAGAATGTGGTACAGAGAAAAACGTGATTGGAAGATAAAACACAGCAATGCTGGCATGTAAACAATGTTGTGTTATTACTATTGTGTGGTGAGCTGGCAATAAAACCATACTAGGAACTCCACATTTTGTCCTTAATCTGACCTTAAAGGGTGGGGTCTAATGCTATTGCATGCATTCTGACTTATTTACACTGTAAAAGAGTTGGATTCTCATGCTAAACATGGCCAAATTTGTAAAAATATTATTTTTTTGAGCATGATCTTATATGACTAGGGTTCTATCTTATAGGCTAGGGTTCCTTGTATGTGCACTTCTAGATATCAAATGTCTGTGTTTTGTTGACGCTTGCTGGTCGGCCCGAGAGCGAGATGCATTCTGGGATACTGGTCTGTCTGAAGTCTACACACGTCACCTCTTGATGCATCCTCGATAAAAGGAGAGGATCAAGGGCACATGCAGGGATTTTAACTGTAGGCCTACTTGGCTAGATATGAACTTTGAATTGGAACAGTACTTGACCAACGACTAATGACGAGTCACAATTGAGTTTGATGATGATTCCTCCCATCCTCTGGAGTTAGTTCTCCCAAGTCGAACTTAGCAAGTTTGAACTACCAAGGACGCAAGTCACAAGTTCGCACACTTGGTATTGAGAAAACGGCCCATGGCCTTTAAAGTGTGCACCATTCACTTTGGGACACAGCTTACACGTTTGCACAGCTTTACCCTACTCTTTTTATTTTGTCATTGCTCTCAATCATACTAGAGCTCCCTCTTGTGGTACACTATATAACACCACAAAAGGATGATCTTTTATAGTATTATTAATCCCTTTATAATCACTAAAAAGCTGTCTCATCTTAGTTCAGCAATAACGTGATCTAACCATGTTCCGTTATAATCAATGAAGCTGTCTACATGGCACGATTAATCCTGTTTACACAATATTCATGATTTGTTTTGTTATAAGGATTTGCGAGCATGCATTGAACAAAATGCACTGAACCAAAACTTCAAAATTGTAATAGATCAATCATTTTCATGACAATTTAACACATTTTACCACCAATACTTGCTGCTTGAAGCTAATTGTGATATATTTAAAAATATATATTTTATTTATGGGGTAAAACGTGACATGGACATATTTTTGTCAAATTTATCCAGTCACTTTAGTTATACAAACTATTATAAAAGGTCTAACCATGAAAAAATAGATCCAATTATTAACAGACAAGTAAAACAAAACTTTGGAATTGTAAAAAAAAAAAAAAGTTTGAATTATCTAAATCAAAGATATCTAACAATTCTGTTTCAACTTTTAACTATGTTTAAACATTTTAACCATATGACTAAAATTTTAAACAATTTTGATCCTGGTTTATATTTACATTTAAAATATGTAATTTAATCCAATGCATCAAATTACAGGATTTTAAAATACATGGGATAAAAATCTTTTGACAATTAAGATTAATTTAAATGTGGTTTCATGAAAAAAGCACATTTAAACAGCAAAGCAGAACAAAGTGCTGAACAGAGTAAGGAAAAGAAAAACAGAATGCATTATAAAAGTGGAAAAAGCTAAATGAAGCTAAATCCAGTGAGCCTTCACCTAAAAAGCAAATCCTTTACACTTCTTTCTCACAAGAAGCAACAATCAGTGGACCAGAAATATGTCTAATTTCAAATAGCAGAATAAGGCTGATCCCCACTCTGCCCTCCGCATGACCAACATGTGCTGTGCACTCTTGTAATCTAAATATCCTCACCCGCACTTTTGCCGTTTGCCTTTGCAAGAGGATTACATCTACCTGCTTCATAACTTGACGAACAGAATTCGTAATTGGTGTTCAATTAGGTTGTGTAGCCTATTGAGACAGTTATTAAAGCCCTTATGTTACGGTGCTCAACTAGGTCGTATAGCCCGTTTGACAGTCTGTTACAGGCGCTGAAACTGCTGCCACTCTGCAAAAATGCTCCCCCTTTTCACCCTTGCTGAGCCTAGTCAGTACCTGGATGGGAGACCAACTGGGAAAACTAGGTTGCTGCTGGTAGAGGTGTTAGTGAGGCCAGCAGGGGTGCTCACCCTGTGTGAGTCCTAACACCCCAATACAGTGATGGGGACACTGTACTGTAACAAGCACCGTCCTTCCTTCGGATGAGGTGTTAAGCCGAGGTCCTGACTCTTTGTGGTCATTAAAAATCCCATAAAAAATGTGCCCATTGGTCCCTGTCCATCATGGCCTCCTAATCATCCCCCTCTCCTGATTGGCTTCTTGACTCTGTCTCCTCTCCACCAATCAGCTGGTGTGTGGTGAGCGCAATATGCCTGCCGTCGCATCATCAAGGTGGATGCTACACATTGGTGGTGGTTGAGGAAATTCCCCCCTTCTATATGTAAAGCGCTTTGAGTGCCTAGAAAGGGGACGTGGACTTTTTATTTAAAATATTAAACTTTTAAAGTTTAATTTGTACATATTTCTAAATTCAAAAACTTACATGTAAAACATTCATACAACATTATTTACCCATGAGCTGCATTAAACACTATGTAAATGTGTCTAAATGCCACTTCAGATAGAGCTTATGTGCCACACTTCTGCAGTGCAAAGATGTATCTTTTAATGCATATCTCATTTGATTGAAAAAAATTGTGATTTGATTGTTTTTGATAGGAAACAATCTGATTGTGTCTAATTGTTCTCACTGAATTTATTGTTTAAATCAGCATTTTAAAAACAACTTTTCTATTTTAATTTAAAAAATTAACAGATGATGCATACATTTAATAAGATTAGAAAACATTGCTCTTATAATAGTAAAAAGCCCCTGGATATTAATTTAAAGGGACAAATATGGTCCTGTAATAGGAAACTTATAATTGAAATGTGTTTGATGGATTAGAAAGTGCTCCTTTTTCCAAAATTTTTGACTGTGCTCCTACATTTTTATTATTAGGAGCGCAAGTGCTCCTCAAGAAAAAAGTTAACATAGAGCCCTGTAAATCCTTGCTAGTCACAGCAGATGGGACTTCTGCCCGTAGTGGTAAGGGGTGTGACGTTTCCGGACAAATTGTGCTTAGCACTTCAGCCAATAAAGATACATCAAATTACATTTGGCCATCTAACCAATGTAAGACCAATTCATTTTTCGGAGGGATGGGCTTCATAGAAGCAGGAAGCAAACGAGCCGTTCATAGGACAGTGGAGACAGCGGTGTGGAATAAAGGTAAAATATAAGAAAAATATGGCGTTTAAAACAAAAAAAGAAGTATTAAGACATGTTATACTGTGTCCGATAAGCACAACCAAGCCTAGGAAAAAAACAAGGTTAAAATAGAGAATTTCAATAAAAAGAGGCAAATTAGAGTCATTTTGTGGCCGGAAAAATAATACTTTTCATTGATGCCATTACCCACGAAGTGCCTGAACGGCTCTAATAGTCAAGTTGTTTTTATATAATCAATCAATGACGTGTCCGGTGAGCTGCAGTGGAGGCAAGCGAGTGTGGTTAAATCCAGGACGCCACTGGGTCCACCGTCTTATTACTCTGCAATGTATTTGCAGCAGTCTAACTTGCTCTTTTGGCCTCTATGTCACAGAGCTTATAAAGTCTTACGTTGCATGCAGCTCTTTTTAGCAAAGGCTCGGCTTGCAGATGAGTTTTTTAAGATCCCCATAGCGTCAGCAACTGACACAATGTTGAGTGACCCAAACTCAAAAGGGAACGTCTCTGGTTACCTGTTCCCTGAGAGGAAAGAGAAAAAGACATTGCGTAAACTGCTGGGTTACATAGCTCAGAGTCTTTGCCAGCTACGCTCTGCTTCAGTTCAAAGATTTGAAGCTAATGACATTCTTATAGAGGGTCCCGTCTCTATTTTGCATGCTTGAACGCCGTTGGCAGACGAAGCCGTGCTTGCGAGATTTCATAGGGCTTTAGTGTCCTCTTAAAAAAGGTGATCCCCATTGTGTCAACTACTGACACAATGTCTCATTCCCTCCTCTCAAGGAAACAAGGTTACGTTAGGTAACCAGAGACGTTTTCTACGCTGAGTCATCTTCTTTGTGTGTGTTGGCTAGCAACCACACCACCTAACGTGTGGGGCAGGTGGAAAATAAGTGCAATCTGCTGTGACTTCACAATTGTGTTGCATTGTGGGAGCTGCCTTAGACAAGTCGAAAAAAAGAGTGGTAGAGGGTCTGTCCATATAAAGTTCCATAGCTCACATAAACTTCCCTATTTCACTTCAGAATGGTGGCAGAGATTCTCCGCACTCCGAGGGGAAGTGCTTAAGAAGCTTTGCAGGCGTGTGTCAAAAAGTCAAGTGGAGCACACCCCAATACTTTGATTCATTCAGAAAAGAAACAGGTTGCTCAGAAATGGTTCTGATGTGTGTTTTATATACATGTGACCAACTGGGCGGCAACGTCATCAGAACTTAAAGAATTATGGGTATGTTTGGCCAGTTTACATGGCCTGGCATAGCAGGCTAGTGTTCTGGCATGAAAATAATTAAAAATCAGAGAGAAAAACTGAATATGGATCCATGAATATGGATGTGTGTTCAGCGACTCATACAAAATGCAGCTACTAATACAAACAAAACATCTCTGGTTAACTAGAAGAGCATCATTTCATTCGTGTGTTAAAGAGAGATCTGAGAGATGTAAAAGAGGTGATCTGGCCCTCGTTGCCGCTGTTATCAGTGGCGCGGATTTCTTGTGCATACTGTGCAGTCTTCACACAGATGAGCGCTTTAATCTATCACTTAATACCGTTGCAGAGATTTACTAATATTTCTGGTGAAATCAGGAAACAAAATATACAAAAACTCTCCCTGCTCGATGTACAACGTGATGATATTCGGTTTTGATGAAGCAACAAAAATACGAGGGCAGATTAGAAAAGAGAACTTCTGACAAGTTTAACAAAGGACCGGTAGGGATTATAAGCAAAGTTTGCGAATCTATGCCTTTATTCACATGAAAAATCTGGGTACTAACGCTATATTGTGTTTAGATGCACAGATTATGAGATCTATATCGATAAAATTTATACAACCCCATTTAATATACAATTAACTGTCAGTGCCATCTTTTGAACATTCATCATATTCAGCATTGGTTTTATTTTCTTGTCCTCAAACACTCTAATCAGTTTATTTTTAAGTTACACTTAAAAAGAAAATCAATTGTTTTATTGTTTTATTACTTTACTACAAAGGTAATCTTGGGGCTCCTTACCTTTGGAGCGATGCGCTGAGCGAGTTTTTCACAAAGCAAGTATTTCACTCAAGTGCCCACAGCAAGGAGTTATCTAATCCATCAAACATCCTCCCTCCCTCACATCTCCCCCTCCTCCCTATTGACAGAAATGAGAGTGAATGGGAGACTTGAGGGAGGATGTTTCAGCCAGGACTTTTTACTGCGCCGAGTCGAAGTACTCTCAGAAGTGCTATTCCGCCATACATTATAGTCCTCCTTTTTAATCCGCTTAGAAAAGCGCCACGTTTTATTTGTGTCACCATACTTGATCGTTAAACTATTCGTGTAACTGTGTTTAAATAGGGAAAAGGTGGAGGTGTTTGTTCGCTTGTAACTTGATCTCTGTTTGGTACCATAGTGAATGAACTGGGCTTAGTGGGCTAAGCTAAATCTCAGATTGTCACCGCAAATCAGAGAGATTAAGCGCACACACTGAGACGAGAGAGGTATCAGGGTATATACAGCAATCCTTAAGTTAAATGTACTACTTTTTAATACCTTTTTTACTACCTTCAGAATATTTTTTAAAACCATCACGACACTGAATTGCAAGTGTTAATCAGCGACCTTTCTATTATTTACACAGATTTTGACACATATAACATACAAAAAAGAATAGATTTAGAATCGACACCAGGAGGAAATCTGTAATAAGTTATCATTCAGACACAGTAAAATAGATCTCAACATTCACAAAGGTTGGTTAAGGAGAAGCATTACTGCATACACATTTGATTTCAATTAATAATTGGTAATTCAGCAATTAAATTATTTAGTGTTTTTTTTCCAACAACAAAACCTGAGCCAAATATTACATTTCTATAACTGTGATAAGTTGTTGAATTTAACAAAATACTAAAAACTAGTGCTGTCAATCGATTAAAAACTTTAACTATAGATTAATCACACATTTTTTCTGTGACTAATCGCAATTAATCGCAATAAAAAAGAAATGTTTTTTTATGATTTTAATATATTTTTTTATTTAATAATTTTACTGTTAATCAAATTAATGTAGAAACAACATAAAGACAGTATATTTTAAATAGTTGTTTAAATGGCATCTTTTTGTGAATGAAGGCCAGTAGCCTATTACTGATATTAATACAGCTACTGATTTTACATTTATTATTAGGCTTCAAAAACATAACAGTTTTTAATTTAAATCAACTTAAAACAATCTTAACATAAACCGATAATAAATGTCATGTTTACTCCTGCCCTTCCTGTCTGAACAGTTAGGAAATATACAGAAATGTAATAAAGTTATCAAAGTTATATGCAGTCTGCACTGCATAAACTATAAAGTAAATAGTTAATCCTTATTAAAGCTACAAAAGTTATTTAGTCAAGAGCAGCGAGTCATTTTCTCTGTTCCCTTTGTTCTTTAACTTTACTGGCAGGAAGCTTTATTGGCTGCTGTCCCTTTAAGAGCAGACAGACATGCGGATCTCACTGTTAAATACTGTCTATGGATCGCCCCTCATTCTCTCACAACTCTTTTTCTTCATTTTAGACTTTATATTAATCATTTAAGATTGCTCTTATGAGGACAGTCGTTGAAGATATGCCTTGAAGCAAGTCTAAAATAAAACGTAAGCCAGCCACTTCTGTTGAGAGCGCAGTGTTCTGAGATGATGCCGAACAACCACTGAATATGACGTCAGCATCAAACATACGTTGAGACGGAGACGAAAGATCTTTGATTATGTGCCCAGATATGCTAAAGCCCATATTTAAACGAACTAACGCAAACGCAGATAGAATTTCAATCAGAATAGGACACCTAATAGTCTGAAAAAATATAGGGATGCACCGATCATGATTTTACATGGCCGATTCCGATACCGATTTCTTTCAAGCAAAGTGGCCGATTCCGATACCCAGGGCCGGCTCTAGCTCTTTGGTTGCCCTAGGCGAGATAAGTTTTGCGCCCCCCACCCCTCCCCACTCACTTTTATCGTCTCTAATTCAGCACATGTCTGTTTTCCTAGGCCAACCCCTAACCGAGAAGCACTTATTATTAAACATGTTCGAAGCTTTATTTCCACTTTTCAAACATTTTATCACTTTTTATTGAAAATAAATGCCTTTCCGATCTGATATGTGACGGGAAAAGGGAATAGAGCGAGTGTGGCAAAAGGCGGAATTGAACCTCTGATCGACCTGCATCTAATCTTGATGCCATGCGTCTTACCACTACACTACAGCCCCCGTTCAGAATTTGGTGAACACAGCATATTTGTGTTTAATGTAAATAATATGGCATCTTTCGTTAGGCTGCTCCAGTAAAAAAAAAAAAAAAAAAAAAACGAGAGGCCGATACGGAAACGAGAGGCCGATAAATACGAGAGTATTTATTTCCTTCTGACGCCCACGTAGAGAGCGTTTTCATAAATAACATGCATACGTTATCCATATTTATAACGAACTGGACTTTTGATATTTAAATGACATCCATGTAGGTTATTGTAGATTATTGTCAGTGAAGTTATGTTTGCAATACGTATAGTAATTATGTAGAAAACTAGCAAGTGATAGCTTAGTGACAATATTAATAATATTTATAAAATAATATTTACTACATATTAGTTGATAAGATTGATACTAAGTAATTTTATTTTGTTCGACAACTTGGCTGAGATAAGAAGACTAAACTCTATGGGCTTTCTTTCGATTTTCTTTCTTTCTTTCTTTCTTTCTCTTTGTCCGTCCCTGTACATATGCGGGTTTAGACGCCTCATTTTTGATGAACGCGCAAGATGAGCACTTGCCTGACCTAAAGCCTGAACTAATAATTAATAATCACCATCAATTCAATCTAATAATCAGGTTGATAAGTAATTAAAGGTGTGGCTGAGGGGGCGCCCCATGATGATCATGTTTAATGAACATTAT
This sequence comes from Pseudorasbora parva, assembly GCF_024679245.1. Lineage (NCBI taxonomy): Eukaryota > Metazoa > Chordata > Actinopteri > Cypriniformes > Gobionidae > Pseudorasbora > Pseudorasbora parva. The sequence goes on from NC_090187.1 coordinate 12,729,713, forward strand.
GTTGTATTTCGCTTGTTCCGATTCAAAGCTTAATGGGAAGTAATGGGCGACATTAGAGCGGGCTCGCGCCCCTAACACAATTGTCGCCCTAGGCAACCGCCTAGCTCGCCTATAGCAAACGCCGGCCCTGCCGATACCGATTTCTTTCAAGCAAAGTGGCCGATTCCGATACCGATTTCCGATTTTATTTCATTTTAAGCAACAAACAATAAAGAAAGAAAGTATACATGAACAAGATGTTTATTTGTTATTTAATAGGCCAATTTGGCTTTTGGCCAATGAAAATGCAGTGTGCAATCTGAAATTAATAGGAAATTTAATTAGGTTGAACCTATTTTAAAAATTAACATTACCTATTAACTTTAACATATGCACATTCTGCAATCCAAACAACACAATCAACACACATTGAACAATCCAAACAAAGAATTAACTTAAATCAGCATTTGTTTTTAAATTCAGTTTAAAGGGGGAAAAAAGTCTTTACCAGTTAAATTAAAATAAATAATTAAATTAAATAATTTTAAAAAGTTTATAATTGTTCCAAAAATGTTAAATCAAATAATGTTTAGTGCAACGAAAAAAACAAGGAAAACAAAGATGCTACAGCAAATTAATTCGATGTAATTAAGGTAAGGTAAAATAAAAAATAAAATAAAAATGATCATCCTTAACTGATAGTATTTCAATTCAAAAGTGCATGGATGTTCTTTTTTTACAAACAGAAGCATTTCGGCTCTCACAAGTTAGTCTGTTTCGTTTCTCTTCCAACACGTGAGAAGCTGAGCTGAACAAGTGCTCACTATCTACGCTTGTGCACGGCGCAGAGAGGAGCAACTTCAGCGAGTGCAGGAAAGCGGCTCTTACCGTATTTGTGTGCCAGTAAACCAACGGCTGTTTGCTTCTTGGTATCTGTGCTTCAGACAGGTAGCTCTGCATTTCCAGTCTTGATCGCATATTGCAAAATACTTCCACACAAGTGACGTTCGCGAATGATTGTATTTGTAATATAAGCGTATGTGGATTGCGCAAGCGGGCGCACTTCCGGAAAAATCGGCGGAAAGAAAAAAAAAAGCCGCCGGTTGCCGGTCGCGCGCTAGAAGCAAAAACCGTCCGGTTCCGATTTTGGGCCGGTCAACCGGTGCATCCCTAAAAAAATAATACCCAATTTGGAGAAAAAAAATACCTCTGAGGCGACATTTAACACTTTTAATGGCCTTAAATTTGACAATTTGGATTTATCACTTTTTAATACTTTTTAAAACCCCGCGGACACCCTGGGTATGTATCAACTCGTTTTAGTTAAGGGAATAACATAGTTTAATATGAAAAAGCGGTGAAGTATCCCTTTAAGACAAGTCATTTCACTCTGCGGCCATCTTTGAAATGCCTCCCGTGCATGCAAGTGCAGCTTCTTTGAACAGAGAAACATCAAATTCTTCAAAACTCTTCACCAAGCTTACAATAAAAAATAAAAAAAATGTTTTTATTTGAAAACAAACCGCTGATGAAATCTGACTACAACTATTTTTTTTGTAAACGCTCAAAATAAAAAATAATTTCAACCAGGACAAAGCTAATATGCTAAAATATCTAGCTTCCGGTGGACCACCCTCCATATTCAACCCTGCGATGAATAGGGGTGACCCCAAATAGTTTAAGATTCGATTTTATTTATTTATCAAAATGTTCTTTTATATTCATGTGATCTTCTGTATTTCAATCTTGGCCTTAACATTGCGGCAAGCAGCGAGCGAGGGGCCGCGAGAGCGGGCCGGTGACGAGTGCTAATGAGTGCCAGCTGCGCGCCACACCAGTCTCGTCGCCCGGCCGAGTGACGGGAGCATAAAAAGAAGAGTGAGGCAGTGGAAGACGAGAGTGGACCAGGCCTGGATTTTATGTTATGTTTTTTTTACGTTTTGTTGTGTGTGTGCGGGCAGTCGTCCGTGAGGGGCTGCCCGCGGTTTATTATGCGTGTGTGGGCAGTCGTCCATGAGGGGCTGCCAGCGGTTTACTTTCGTTTTGTTAATTTATTTTGAAATTACAGTTTGTTGAATGTTCGCCGGTTCCTGCCTCCTTCCTTCCATGAACCCGTTACACACATGTTATGAGAAATCGGTTTACAAATGTTTATCCACCACATTACCTTTTATTTAAACCTAAGTTTAAAACCTTATTTATAAGAAAGACTTTGTTAATTTGTCTGTCAGTTGGCAGGCAGTTTTGGTCGCTTTATTAAAGGGGTACTTCAGCGCTGGGAAGATGAATCTGTATTTAAACTGGGTCATCAATGTTGTAGAAATGTGAAATTATTTTTGAATTTGGTGCTTTCTAGACTGAGAAAAGACAGAAAATGTATTTTTGTCTCATGGGGTGATTTTTCCATAAAAGGTCATTGTAGTCATTTGAAAGACTACAATTCCCAGAATGCTTCGCTGCCCTGTGAGGCCATTCCCAAAGCCAACAACTTGATTACTGTGACTGAGTTGGAGAAGACACTACAATTAAAAACTGAACGTGTCTGTTTAATATAATGAGTGAGTCACCGCGCGAGTATCAGAGCACTGAGCACTAACTGCAGGAATGAGATAAATGAGCTGAGCTCTCGTGATGAGAGCTGAGGTAATCGTGACTACACTCGCGGCATACATTCACAACGTGTGTTCAGTCTGGCGCGTTTCAGTTCATGCCTTTGCAAGCTTAACTTTCATTGAAATTAATTTGAGACGTTAAAAGACTTACATTGCTCACCATAGCTCAGTTTAAATGAGTGCTTGTAGCAGCCAGCTGAGCTGTGAGTGTGATCTCCCATCCCTCATGTGCGGGTTCAAAACATGCAGAAATGGCTCCCTCTACTGGCTGTAGACTTTAGCCGTTGCCCAAACATTCCTCCTATGATGCAAATATCGTCAATTTGCGTCATAGGAGGCATTTTTCCAAAAATAAAATGCATAAATCTCTTGTCTCGGGGGGATATGCGGGGGGAAAGCACAATCATTTGAATATACTCCAGGGAATCTACTGATACATTTACATTTATGCATTTGGCAGACGCTTTTATCCAAAGCGACTTACATTGCACTCAAGGTACACATTTTACATTTTTGTCAATTCTTGCTTTCCCTGGGAATCGAACCCATGACCTTGGGGTTGCTAGCGCCATGCTCTTCTCATTGAGCTACAGCAAATGCGACAAAGCATATGCATATGATATGCTTATGATACATAGCATATGCTTTGTATCATAAGCATATGCATATGATACAAAGCATATGCTAATCGCTGAAGTAACCCTTTAAAAGTTGTTGCTATTTGAAGTGTGTAAAGGGAAAAAAAATTGTTTTACCCTCCTGCTGACTAGTGTCGTGCCCCTCCCAACCCATTCACACACACATAGATTTGACTTAGCCTAGAAATCTAGACGCACCCTAGCGGCAGCAAATCTAATCTGCCGCGAGAGTCGTCTAGCAACTCTAAATACAGTTCTGAGCTGTAAACGCCAAACTCTGGTCGGGCCAATCACATCGTGCATATAGTCGGTGGGCGGGGCTTAACATAATGACGGCTGAGTTGCGCTTGTCTGCTTCACAGAAACTAGCGAACGGTGGTCTTTCGAATCAGCTCACGACTCTGGAAGACTTGGAGTTAAGCTTTTCTCTGAGAAAAGAACAAATAACGGCACTGAAGTCATTCTTAAAAAGGGAGATTTATTTCCTTTATCTGCAAGAGCTACTTAATATCAGAGAAATCATTTCTGGTATTCAGTCAAAAAGGAAATGGAGTAACGTACTGACAGGTTAGAATTTTAGTCCCATTATTATTATTATTATTATTATTATTATTATTATTATTATTATTTTAATAATGTGTGTTTTAACATAACTCCAATTAAAATAAAACCTTGGTCAACAAATCCTTGATTAGCTCTACAAACTGCTTAATTTAACCCTTATTGGTGCAGTCCACCAAAATAGGTTAACAACAATAGAAACAAAAAACACTGAACATAATACTGCAAGATAATAATGTCAAACATATAACATAAAATAAGCAAAAATAGTACCTGTAGTGGTACAACAGCTTAATCTGGGGCAGTAACGTTACTCTTCAAAGGACAGCTTGGTTATAAACCCCTAAAAGGTGCATTATAGTAGGCTACCTAGTAGGTTATGTACGTACTTTAAAGTTACTACTATTACTTTTTAGGAGAAAATAAGACACAAATATGCCCTGTTAATGGTATTACTCCAGCGCCAAGCTGTTGTATTCCTACAGGATATAAACAGAAAACAATTCTGAGATTAAAGTAGTGGTGTTAACGTTACTCACAGTCTCCGCTCCCGGGCGTATAATGTTTCCTAACACTGACAGCTGATCAGCGTGGTCCTGCAGCACAGTACACGCTATGAGCACATCCACAGGCATCATGCTTATTCTGACTAAACGTATGGAAAAATAAAGAAAATAGCAATTAACTTTATACGCAACGGGTTCCTTTCTATCACCCTAAACAAACAGGCAATGAGGAGGTGCTTCCGCAAACGGCGTCCGTTGTCATGACAGCACGTCTTGTACACAGATCCGCTCCATTTGTTGGGTATTTTTCCACACCAGATTTAATATTTTTTAGCGTTAATGCACAGAATATTTGTACTATGTAGTTACCTATTTTTGTCTGTTCGCAGCGTGTAAACTAAACTCACATAAGCATATTTCTCTCACATGTGACGTCATAACGTCACGCCATAACCAAGCAAGTCTGTTTATTAATAAAAATGTGCATTATGTAATTTTGTATTATTATTATTATTTATTTTTTATTTAATTATATGTCATTTGTTAAGTGTATGTAGCTATTAACATACAAATGTATTATATTATGCTATTTCTTCGTGTTTTTAATGTAGGCTTATTATTGTTTTTGTTTTCCATTTTTTTCTGTACTCTTCATATTGCATGTTTTATGTAAAGAACGATTTAAACGTTTAAAATGTTTAGAATGCCTATTTATGAAAATTTTCATTTATTACATTTCCTCATTCTCATTTCCATCATGTCTGCGTTTACCAGTGTTGTTTAAACATTCAATATTAAGATCTTCTATTATCTACCTTTAAAACTAATGTACAACTCAAACCAATTGCAAATAGCGTTGACGTTTTAGAACAGTGGTTTTCATGACTGTTGCTTTTTCGAACAGCAGAGGGCAGCAGATCGCGCAATAAAGGGCCACCCAGGTCAGGCTGTACTAAAAGAACCCAGAGCTCCTCAGAAGATAAGCACGTGTGGCTGGGTTGGATTCAATGCACACCAATACAATATACTGTAAATCAAGTTGAGCTCTCTAAAATTTTTTGAATGAATTACTTTCTTCCAGTTATTTAAAATGTCCTCGAAATTGATTGGACTTGTTTACTCATAATGTTTTCTATGTCCATGTTCCTGACAGTCTTAGACCTGCAATCCGCAGGCCACAGTCGAATCACAGCTGTGCTGATATTGAACAGCAGTCTTGCTCATGTGTTATTGTGCCTCTTCAATTGCAAATGCCTCTAACAAATGTCTTTACCATTTGCAAAGCTGTCAGAACGACTAGCAAACCAGCAGGATATTTATATGGTGAAGGTTTACAGCCACACCTGTCAAAAGCAGATAGCGGTAGATGCATTTCCTCTCCACATTCAGGACAAGCATTTGCTCGTTATTAACTAGGAAAGCAGGTTAACAGCATACGGCTAAATTATGAACCACGAGGATCCTGTGACTATTAGTTTTGTTCACTGCAGAATTCCAAGAGTTAGGGGTTTAGAATAAGCAATAAAGAGACTATGGGAAGAGCAATACAGTGCTGCCTTGCAAGCACTGTGATATAATTTGAAAAATGTTAGTGTGTTAAAGTTGTTAAATAATGAACAATAAAAAACAAATAAACAATACATGTTTAATGCAAAACAATCTAAAATCTAAGTTTACCCCTGTGAAAAAGAATTGTGCTGAACTGAAGCTATAAAAATGTGTCCTTGTAGTGTAGCCTACTTCCATATTAAAAAAATATGTTAAACAATATGCTATCACCAGACCAAGCTCAATTTCAAATTGAACATTGGTCTGGGGAGTCTGCTCTGTATTTTCTACTGCACAAGAGCATAAACGAGCATTATTCAAATGACTCTGTATGCAAATGGATAGTCCTTAACCAATCAGACCACAAGAGGAGATCAACAGGCAACGACCCATCGGCATTGTGTTAAACCCACCAATAGCATGCCGGGTGGATAAGCCAGTCTGTGATTGGTTCCCGCTAAAGTGTATCAGAAGAAGTAGAATTTAATGTACAGGGCCCGTATTCATAAATAATCTTAATACAAAGAGTAGCTCCTAGTGACAAAATTCTTAGAAAATTTCTTAGAAATGTGGGCGTTTACTCTTAAAATTAACTAACAAATCCTAGTAAAGAAAAAAGTAATTCAGAAAGCACCTTAACCCTTAAAAGAGGTCTTAAGGTCAAATTTGTTAGGAGCACGGACGTGGACTTTTTAGAGGCTTAAGAGTTTCTTTAGCAGCGGAGAAAATGGCAGAAAGACAAAGAGGGAGAAGAAATATTTTGCAGACAATGGATGACAGTGAGTTAATAAGACGCTATAGATTAGATCGTGCAGGGATCATGTTTGTGACGGATCTTATTAGAGACACGCTAACATCTCCGACACAGCGCAGGAATACCATAGCGTCAGAAATGAAAGTAATCGCTACATCACGATATTTGGCAACTGGGAAAATGCAACAATGCAGCAGTGATGATTTAGGTCTGTCACAACCTTCTGTAAGCAGAGTGATCACACAAACAATTACAGCACTTTCAGAACCTCATATTGTGTCACAGTTCATTTCATTTCCACTGGACATTCCCACCTTGCAGGCTCAAAAAACTGCATTTATCAATATAGCAGTCTTCACTGGTGCGCACAAGCAGGGGGAATGATATAATGCTATAAGCTCCCACGGCTGCCTCTTGCCCCCTGCTGTGAAACCCGGCCCGAATTTACCTTTAAGGATGTCCTTGTGTTCATCCACTAACTGTGCCAACAGTAAACACTGTTCCACTGTCCAGTTGGGCTTTCTCGCCCTTCTTGTTTTGGATTCCATGTTTGCTGCATTAAACCCAACTTTCAAGCCACCAATTACATAGACATGCCAGCAATCAGTGCAATTGGAAAGAGTGGAACAATGTTTATAATTCTAAGCCAATCAAATACCTTATATTAAATTAACAGCATGGTAAATAATAAAATGATACATATATATAATGTGTGTGTGTATGAGTGAGAGAGAAAGGTAAAATAGAACAATTTGCTCTTGTAATTTCAAAGTAAAAGCTTAGAATAGACCCTATACTTAAAAGGACAACCAACCAGTCTTCAAAAGACTGTCATACATAGCAACGGGGTCAGCCCCGCCTCTTCACTAAGATCAAAGTTTTTTTATTTTCCTTGCTCAGAGTTGCTCTCAAATCGGTCCCGAATAGCTCTTAAGCTAAGACTCCCACGTAAAAGTTTTTAAGCTAAGTTAGGAGTTTTTTGAGAGGACTCTTAGAATCTTTATGAATACGGGCCCAGGTTTCTAGTTGTCGGGTGAAATCAAATCACTGGCAGTTCAGGCTGGGTTTACCCATGCAGTCTAAAAAAAAGCTAGCTTGACGTGGTCATACTCAATTCTAGTCAGAATATGAGTCTCAAACTGCTCCGTTGGGCTGTGATTATGGGGTGTGTTTCAAGGCAACGTGGGGGAGAGGACGCTGGCGTCGTCTGTTCGCCGCTTCTCCACCCACAAATGATCATGTTAATGTACTATTAGATTTAGATTTTATTTTATTTCCTTATGTTTGTGACTAGTCTAACAGTCAGAGCTACAATTGGGCCTGTTGCTGTTTGCTGGCAGCCACTGAGAGGACGTTGTTCCTCGTTTCGCCGTTTTCCACCGCTTCTAATGTTTACGTTTGAATTGCTGCGGTTGGTTGGTTCTGGTTTGGAGGACATTTGATGTTTCTCGCCGCGACTGCTCACTGGTGGTCTCCCTTGGGCTTAAGCTGCATGGTGGCTGAAGTTTGCACCGGGCTAGCGTCATCTGGGCCATCGTAATCGGCGTCCGGCATGATGTTGGGATGTTCCGCTTCTCGGCTGCGCCGCTGTTCCGTTCTGCATTGCGGCCGTGGAGCGGCTTGGACTTCTGCGCCGACCCCGGTGTGTCCACAGAAGTGCCCGAAAAAATGTTCTGCCTCCTGCATGGTGCTGCGGCGATCCCCATCGTTTGAATCGTCATGAAGACCCATCATCTGGTCTTCAGCTGTCCTGCCTCGGCGATGTCATCGGTACACTGCCGCTGGGGGAAATCTGAAACATGGAGTGGACCACAGTGTGCTGCGGAGCTAACAGAGACTTCCACCATCAGCTGTTTTTTGTTCACCATCAGCTCTGTTTCTGTTCACCATCAGCTCTGTTTTCTGTTCTGATTTCTGTGTTGGTTGATTGTTTGTAGTATTCTATATTTTTACTTGTTATTCATTTTTTGTTGTTATCCCCCCCCCCCCTTGTTGCACTTTGAGATTCTTCGGAATGAAAAGTGCATTATAAATAAAATCTATTATTATTATTATTATTATTATTAACCGAACCAGGAAAGACATCAATTGGATAGACCTACAACCAATCAGAGCATTGTCAAATGTCAACATAATTCAACTGCACTGTGTTGCCAAGTCTGCGCTTTTTCCCCGCGGGTTGTTTTCTATGTTCGCGGGTTGAAGCAACTATTATGTGATATATAGACCCATGAGTGCGAATTTTAGCAGGCAACCTTGCCAAAATAACACACATTTTACCCCCCAAACGCCATTTTCCCCCCGGAGAACCCCCCAAGAAGCTATTGTTTAGGGCTAGTAGTTAGCGGTTTTTGTTGTAAAAACTTGGCAACCCTGTCTGCACACGCGCTGGAATACACGATCTTTGCCGGTGTTGTAAAAAATAAAATAATTTAATGATACACAGAGTACTTACCCAACATGATCATCATTTCTGAGGGTAAATGCATATACAAACAAGCTCTCCGTTCGAACAAACATAATCCAATCCCCTTTGATGCCGTGCATGATTAGGTTACTGTTTATAATCTGTCCGTCATCGTCTAATGCCTGCCCTGATGATTTCATTGGTCCGAACAGTTTCTGTTCGGAGATAATTACTCCTCTATGGATTGAGGCCAGACCGAACTGCCCGACTTAAAAATGTTGTGGGCGGGGCTAAATTCGGCTGGCATCCAGAAAAAAAAAGCTGTATTTGATGGTAATATAATATGAATGAAATAAATACCACTTAAGTGTACTATCATGACTTTCTTTATACAAATAAGTTCACTTAAAACAGCACTTTGTAATAATGTCAAGAATGTAAAAAAAGTACATTTTTGATGTGTTGGCTAACACAATAATGCATATAAAAGTACTTGATTATAATTGCAACTACAGTGTGTTATTGACATAATCCATATTTAAAGTTAATATATTTTAGATATAGGCAACTTTATAATTACAAACATATAATTACAAATATTTAATACATGACATTCTTTCACAAATGGCTCTGACATGGTTGATGATCCATATGCAGGTTTATTAGGGCAATCTAGAATCATAATCCATTAAACAGGCAATAGTTCAAAACACAGGACAGATAAAACAAAAAAGACATCAAGGCAGAAAAACAGAGAAATCTGGGGAACCAGGCAGAAATTCAAAACCAAAACCAAAACCAAGATATGAAGCAGTCAGAAATGCAGTGTGATACTTACAATACTTTGCAAAGAATGAGTGAAAACACATGGCTTACAAAGGCAGGCATCAACAAGATAATGAGACACAGGTGAAAGCAATAAAACATAATAAGTCCAGACAATGGGTTATGGTTAATGCAGTTCATAAAAGCAAAGGAGATGTGAGGAGTGCCATCTGACCTTAGACTGGGTAAACCCACCCTGATCTGCAGGCGATTTGATTTCGCCCTGCAGCTCAGGCTGGGAACCTGTACAATAATTAATCCTGGTTCTGTCATACTTTTGTGGGAACCAGTCACAGACTTTAAAACAATGACAGATAGAGAAGCAATGGGTCGTTGCTCGTTGATCACTCCTCTTGTGGTCTGATTGGTTGAAGGAATATCTAATTGCATACAGAGTCATTTGAATTATGCTCATTGATCGCACCTCTTGTGTTCTGATTGGTTGAAGGACTATCCAATTGTATACAGAGTCATTTGAATTATGCCCGTTGATCACACTTCTGGTGCAGTAGAAAATATCTTAATGTTCAATTTTAGAAGATTGAAATATCTGTCATTAATTAATGGTGTGCCAAACCCGTAAGACCTTCATTTATCGTCTAAACATGAACTTAGATATTTTTGATGAAATCTAAGAGTGTCAGGATAATAGGCTGGATTCAGATGCGGGTGCAAACAGACGGTTTATTGAACAGAAAACAACTGAGGAATCAGAGAAAACAGTTCGTGGGTCAGAAAAAGCTGTGACCGCGGCAATCGGCACCACTAGGAAAGGCTGCTCTCCAATCCAGACCACCGCCACCAAACGTGAAGAATGTACGAGTCCACAAAGAGCACCGTAGAATGGCGAGGGAACTTTCAGCCAAGAGCACTGGAGCCTGAATGACAGGGGAAGAGACGGGACAAGACAGGTGTACAGATACGGACATTGGCAGTCAAGAAAAGCGGTATAAACCATAACAGTCTGATAAAGGACAGAGACACACGCTGGGCTGCTGACAGAAATTTATCGTGGTGCCCCCCTCAGCACTTGGTGCCCTGGTGGGAGCGGCGGCACTGCACATACATGTGATGCTGAAGCAGGAGCTGGCCAATAATTTGGCTGCATTCTGTTGTAGAGTGCTGCACTTTGTGTTTACTACATCAACAGCATAAGTGTCTGAAACAGGCAAGAATAAATTGTTGAATAAAGTCATTATTTAAAAAGTATTCTAGTCGATTCCTAACATTAAGGTTGAACCACTGTAGTTACATGGACTATTTTAACCATGTATTTACAACCTGTCTGGGCCTTGGAAGTTGCAATGACATTGCTGCCTATGGATGGTTTAAAAAACCTCTCGAATTTCATCATAAATATCTTACTTTGTGTTCTGAAGATGAATGAAGGTCTTACAGGTTTGGAACGACATTAATGACATAATTTTCATTTTTGGGTGAATTAACCCTTTCCCAGACTAAAATGCATGCTTGAGCTGCCTTAAATGAAAGCAACTTGCACTGACATATCTTAAAAAATATCATTGTTTTGTCTAAAGATGCACACAAGTATTGTTGATGTTGTTGTTTTTGTTTTTTCTAAGGCATGTTTATGAAAATGAGAAATGTATTTCAATTAATCATAAAATGGTCCTGAAATGTCACTAGAGATTAAGAAATCATGTTAATTTCAAATACTTATATCACTGACTACAGCAGGGCCGGCTCTAGGTCTTTGGTTGCCCTAGGCGAGATGGAGTTTTGCGCCCCCCACCCCTCCCCACTCACTTTTATCGTCTCTATTCTAATTCAGCACATGTCTTTTTTCCTAGGCCTAACCGAGAAGCACTTATTATTAAACACGTTCGACGCTTTATTTCCACTTTTCAAACATTTTCTCACTTTTTATTGAAAATAAATGCCTTTCCGATCTGATATGTGATGGGAAAAGGGAATAGAGCGAGTGTGGTAAAAGGCAGGATCGAACCTCTGATCCAGACGCATCAAATCTTGATGCCATGCGACTTACCACTACACTACAGCCACTGTAAAGAATTTAATGAACACAGCATATTTGTGTTTAATGTAAATAATATGGCGTCTATCGTTAGGCTGCTCCAGTAAAAAAAAAAAAAAAAAAAAAAACGAGAGGCCGTATTTATTTCCTTCCGACGCCCACGTAGAGAGCGTTTGTACTTTTTATAAATAAAATGCATACGTTACATTCATAACCAACTGGACTTTTTATATTTAAATGACATCCATGTAGGTTATTGTAGATTATTGTCAGTGAAGTTATGTTTGCAATACGTATAGTAATTATGTAGAAAACTAGCAAGTGATAGCTTAGTGACAATATTAATAATATTTATAAAATAAATATTAGTTGATAAGATTGATACTAAGTAATTTTATTTAGTTTGACAACTTATTGGCTGAGATAAGAAGACTAACCTCTATACTGGGCTTTCTATTTTCTTCCTTTCTTTTTTCTCTTTTTCCATCCCTGTGCGTGGTTTAGGCGCCTCATTTTTGATGAACGCGCAAGATGAGCACTGGCCTGACCTAACGCCTGAACTGATAATCAATAATCACCATCAATTCAATCTAATAATCAGGTTGATAAGTAATTAAACGTGTGGCTGAGGGGGCACTCTATGACGATCATGTTTAATGAACATTATGTTGTATTTCGCTTGTTCCGATTCTATGCTTAATGGGAAGTAATGGGCGGCACTAGAGTGCGCTCGCGCCCCTAACACAATTGTCGCCCTAGGCGACCGCCTAGCTCGCCTATAGCAAACGCCGGCCCTGGACTACAGTAGTCCGGCCAGGATATTGTCCTATAAAAGTTGTTGTTGCAGCCCTCAACTGATGTTGATGTTGACATGTTGTGTTTTGGCCTGAAGCTCCACCCTCTACCTATCGACCAATCACAAAGTCAGTAGTGTTTGGGCATCCGGGTTGCCAGCTCTGCTCTAGTTACCACAGCTGCAGCTACAAACGTTCCTGCTGGATCCTGCTGCCTATCTGGCAACCTCGAGTCAGGGGGAGAGAGGATACACCGCTCTACAACCATTTGAAAGTGACTGCAGTACCAATTTTGGCCACAATCTTACATACACTTCCTTTAAAAATTCTAATGTAATTATAAGGCCTAAATCTATCCTGTCTGTAAAACCTGGCCTATGACTGTTAATTATAATGATATAAACATTTAATTCAATGGATATGACTGTATTGCAGAATTTCCGCTATGTGAATCAGAGATCACTTCCATCCCCCAGTTACATCCTGTTACCAGAAACAAGACCCCGTAGCCAGCTAAACAAATATGAATGACCAAATGGCTTGAGATGTGTTGTTACACACACACACACACACACACACACACACACACACACACACACAGGGACTCTCCATAGGCATAATGGTCTTTATACCGCACAAAACGTATTAACTATCCCCTTATGCAGCCCCTTCTCCTAAACCTATAGGAAACATTCTGCACTTTTACTTTCTCAAAAAACATTATTAGTATGTTTTTAAATCTATTTGGAATATGAGGACAATTGAAATGTCCTCATAAACCACATTTATGGTGTAATACCAGTGTAATACCTATGTACTTATACAAATTTGTGTCCTCATAAACCACACACACACACACACACACACACACACACACACACACACACACACACACACACACACACACACACACACACACACACACACACACACACACACACACACACACACACACACACACAAGAAGCTTCTTATGTCATCTCACTGATTCTAAAAGCAAATTGTAGTACCTTACTGAAACGGCTTCAAGAGTTGTGGCTGTTCTGTTTCTTTTTAGCTGATGCCTTAAACGTACAAATGCTGTGTCAGCAACAGGTTTAAACCAATTAGTGTCTTTAGTGAAAGCATTAAAACAATATCCAGTGTAATCCAGTTTAGTTCATAGTTTTAGGTCATTAACAATCATACAAACAGCTTCTCTGCAGTGGGAGGCTGACATGCATTCAGGCAGACAGCTGGAAGGCATGAGGTTAATTCGCATGAACCACTTGGTTACTGGGGGTGGGGGGTTGTTTTTTAGTTTTTTTTTAAATTATTATTTTATAATCTCCCATAGACTGCAGAATTCAACATGAATTGCTGCTTATTTATGTCACAGCTCAGAATAGTATAATTTAAAGTATTCATTATTCAACATGCTTCAAAAAGGCATTTTATTTAATGTGAACTTAACACAAGTCATATTTTACTACGAAAAAATAAATAATTTAATTAATACATTTTTTTAAATAATTAAAGTCTGTAATTTAATTATGGTTACTTCTGATGTATTTAAACTAAATATTGTGTATAGACTGTAGAACAATATATAATAGCGGAATTAACATAAAATGTACAGTCTAACTTTAAATGTTTTTACATATCCATCTCACATTAATATTTTAGTCATTTAAAGCTACACTATGTAACTTTTCCAGAGGGCGCCTATTCAAAACAAAGGCATAGTTTGATGATGCCAAGTTTGAGCTCAGAATCTTGGACATGTGGTCTTCACAAGGGGGTAATCTAGCACTCGGAAAGCGTTCCAGGGGCGGCCATTGCTAAGCAAGCCATCACCTCCTGTTAGCATCCCATTGACTCCCATTCATTTTTGCATCACTTTGACAGTGAATAACTTTACATCTGAGGCGTTTAAAGACTCCATTTGTCCATTGTTTATTTATAAAGAAACACAACAATGTATAAAAGGCTCTATTACCTTGTATCTTACACTTTCGCCCCGTAGAAGCTGTTTTTGTGAAAATAGGCTAATGATTGCGTCATAACCAACGCGACTCTGTCGCACAGTAGAGAAATTTCCGTATAGACAGGAGGGCGCTCGCAGGCAATCTTTTACTGTCTATGAGACAGTCGGGGGGACGTGGAGACATAAAGTCCGATAAGTCAAGGGAGAAGAATGGGGAGAAGCCGATAGGGAGCCAAAAGCAACGGGACAAAACATTTAAACAACGTGATTCAGAATTCACTTTCCACAACTACTAGAAGACTTACAACTAAGACAGGTTGCACACGTCACATCTACCTTGTCAAACTCAGTCTAATGGCTGCTCAGCCATCAGGAAGTGAGTGCTTCTAATTGACTTCACTTTTCGCTGTTGAAGCCTATGGGGTCGCTGTGTCCATTTCTTTTACTGTCTATGGGTCTTCACCTCACATCCGGTGGAAAAGAATCGGGATAGGACTCAGGCAGAAATCATGTTCATGAATGTGATTATTAACATAACTGTAGTATGAAGCAGAGCAGGACCGAATGTTGAGGAGCTGAGCAAGGCTGCTGGAGCGATTGTTACGCAAACACACGGCTCATGAGCTGCGGGACTTTTATTATGCTGGGACACAGTCGCCGGAGCCATTTCTGTCAGGAGTATGAGGTAACGCAGCTCTGTTTATCATATTAGATACATTTAATTGTGTTTAAAATTATGTTGTTACTCTACACAGATAATTGACAGGCAACTCCCTCAGACATGGCCTTGGTTAAAATAGCAATTTTCTCACAATTTACAAATAGTTGGAAACATTTGGATATTGTAAGAACTCAACTGAACAATACTGGCCTGATTGGTTTCGGATATTTTACTGCAAAAATACTAGGCCTACACAGTGCACCTTTAATAAGAAATGCCATTTTATATGCCATTTTAAACGCTGCTTTAAAGATTTGAAGTAGGCCTACCACTACAATCTAATATAAACATCCAATTTAATTAAGCACACTTCTTTTGCAGAATAAAATATGACCCTATATAGATAAAAAGAATGACCCTAAAAGCATAATAATGATTTTATATTAAGGAGATTTCGTGTATTATGTTTTTACATGACCAACAATAACCTGTTAAATCTGTATTGTGAATCGTAACTAAGGTTACAGTGACATTTTTTTTAAAGAGGGTTGGCGTCATGTTTACATCGAGCGTTTTGTTTCTTTCCTCACTCGATTAGTTGGGCCTGACGCAGTGTCATAAGCAGCAAACATTCCTCACGCAGCTGAGAGTGAGTGTGGAGGGACATGATATCGACTGTCAGTGCTGCTCTTCACCGCACACAACATGGGCTCCACCGCCCATACCACCGACACCAGGGCTCGAGCATCACTGCAATACCACGGACTCGGTTCTGTGTCGTGGATCGCGTGCATTGTTGAGATTTTTGAGGTGTAAAATGTGGGTGATGGTGCTGTGGACAAGATGGCAGCAGTATGAGACACACACATCTACATGCTGTGAGTTCAGTTGAAGTGTGTAAAATGAGCGGAGAAGACCTGGATTATATCTACTGTTACTTCGTGTGAAAGGTGGGCCTTTTTAACCCGAGTGTTTTTCTTTATTTCTGTTGATCGTCAACTAACTGGGGTTGTTAATGGCACAGTCAAACAACAACGGATGATCTCATCATTGCGTGTCAAATCCTAACGAGTTGTCTATATAAACAGCATTTTGGACATTAGGCGCGTTGCCAATTCTAGGTTATAATGGCACATTGCCTGTGATTTATTACTAACGCGTTTTAATTCGATTTGAATTATGGGTTTAGTGTGTCTAGGTAGACAGCTTAGTAACGTTATGATTTGACACAGTCAAATTAAGTTAATTCGCTCTAACTCTTGTGTGTAACCAGTAACGTAAAATAGGAAGTTAGTCGAAATTCATTTTTATTTTTATTTAATTATTTTTGGTAACTATAATTTGGTCCTCTACGTCGCCGAGTAAGTAAAACCAAGGAAGTTAGTTAGTTGGATAAACTTTAAAGAAGAGCAAAGGATTTGTGTACATTTGAGGGAGAGATTTGCATTTGAATTGTGCAGCATAAATGCTGCACAATATAAATGCAAATCTAACAGAATCATCTTTAACGTTCAGTAAACATTGCTATGTATGCAATGAAGTCTTTAACACGTTGTTGTTGACCAAATCGACACGTTATTCCGAAAACAAGTTATACCGAGTTTAGAGGAAGTCAAATAGTCAGTGTTGACGCAACGCGATTTACTTAAGATATAAATTGTTCATAAGATGGAAATAAATAAAGCCACCAACAACAGCAGGCATTGGGACACTTTTTAAAAGTGCTAATTGAGGTTGTTTTGAGGCAGCATGCATCTGCAGTGGAATAGGTCAAGTGTTAAATAAAAATAGACTCATTTACAATGCATGAGAGAAACTCATGTGGGGTGTTAAAATTACCCATAGTGCTTTGCCAGATACTTTTTAAGATCTAATTAAAGTGATGGCTGTTTGCCTGGTCAAAATAAAATGAAACCGTATGACGATGATTATTTAGACAGTAGAAATTAAAGCGATTGTTCACCGATAGTCTTATGTAATTTGTCATACCATAACCAAATGACACTCATTAAATGAACATTCCACTTTTTTGGAAAATAGTCTCATTTTCTAGTGGAGTTAAACAGTTGAGTTAGTTTTCAATTCATTTTCAAATTCATTCAGCCGATCTCCGGGTCTGGCGGTAGCTCTTTTAGCATAGCTTTGCATAGATCATAGAATCCGATTAGACTGTTAGCATCTCGCTCAACAGTGACCAAAGAGCTTTGATATTTTTCCTATTTAAAACTCTTCTGTAGCTACATTGTGTACTAAGAGTGATGGAAAATTAAAAGTTGCGATTTTTCTAGACCAATATGGCTAGGAACTATACTCTCATTCCTGCGTAATAATCAAGGAACTTTGCTGCCGTACCATGGGTGCAGCGGCGCAATTATATTACGCAGCACCTTAAAATAGTTCCTATTTTAGCAGGTTGTGACGTTGGTTATGTTGACGGAAGTAGCCTATTTTCAGGTGCTGCGTAATATCATCATTGCGACTTGCAACTTTTAGTTTTCAGTCTTTCTTAGTTTCAAATATTGAAACTCTTTGGTCGATTTTGAGCAAGATGCTAACGGTCTAATCAGATTCAATGATCTATGCTAAAAGTGCTACTGCCAGTCCCAGAGATCGGCTGAATGGATTCGAAAACGGTAAAACTCAACTGTTTAACTCTAGGGGAGTTGGAAAATTAGCCTATTTTAAAAAAAGTGTAGTGTTCCTTAAACACAAACATTGAATATTAGAGGAATATCCTGGCTATTTGTAATGTAATCAAGAAGAACTGGGGACAGCAAAAGGGATGTCATTTACCCGCCCTAAAGTTATTCTAAACCTGTATACATTTCTTTCTTCTGCTAAATGCAAAATAAGATGTTTTGAAGAATGTCAACCAAACAGTTGATGGTCCTTATTGAAGTCTATATGGAAGTCAATGGGGTCCATCCGAATAGTATTGACATCAGAATAAGATCTTTTCAACCTTTCGATCCACGACTACACTGTGTGATTCAATTGGTTTACGTATCAAAATATTCACAAGTTTAACATACCGACTCTGCAAATCTGATCCGAGTACAAAAGTTAAAGGCATAGTCCACCCCAAAAAAAACATAAAAGCTGTCATTGTTATAAGACTTTTGTATGTGTAACACAAAAGGAGATATTCTAAAGAATACTAGAAACCAAAAGATTCTTAATATCTTTTGTGTCCCGAAAAAAAAGAAAAAAAGAAAGTCTTACAGGTTTGGAACAGCCCAATCATCAGTGAATAATAACTTAATACATCAGTGCTTGTGATCTTGACCAGGATAATCTTCACAAACTCGCTTTACGTGTTCCACAGAAGATTGAAAGCAATATCCGTTTGAAACGACATGACCATGAATAAATCATGACATTTTAGGGGTGAGCTATGACTGTGTGTTTTTGTATTCAGCTAGTTTTTGTTTTAAGGCAACCCCAGAGGAAAGACAGAGGGTTGTATGTTCCTTGTTGTGTGGTGGGTAAGGCTGTTTTCATCAGCAGGGCTTTGCTTTTTCTGAAGAATGAGCTCATTTAGTGGCGGGGGAAGTTCAATAGAGGAGTCACACGATAGCCTGGCTGCCATTTGAGTTCTGCTGAGTGCAGAGACATGTCCACACCAACGGCCCACTCCGGCCTGTGTTACTGTGGTGAGGCTTGCGACCAAAATAGACCTGACTACAGTACGTGCTATGAATCCATGGAATTTACATTTTAAGGGATGGCTCAGAAATGACCTTCTTTGTTGTTTGTCTCTAGCCCCATCTGCACTATATTGCTTTTAATTTCAAGTATGGGAAAATATGCAAATTTAAACTTCTTTTTAATATTTCTCTTGCTTTTATAGCCTTGTATTCAGTTCAGATGACCGATTACCTTGCTTTTTGACCCTTGGTATGAGATTCAGCCCCTCCTTCCACTGTAAAGTAACACAAACATGCCGTTAACAGAGTTTCTTAGTCTTGTTAGTTATTAAAGGGATAGTTCACACAATAATTACAATTCTTTCATTATTAACACACCCTCCTGTTGATCCAAACTTTAATTTTTTTTATTTTTTCTGTGAAAAAAAAGGGTATTTTTTGCCCATGTAATGTTTTTAATGGGGTGTAACATTGGACCCCACTTACTTTAATTATATAGAACAAAGCACTAAACATTTTTCATATTTAGATATCTGTATTCCACAGGACTCACTTCAAGTCTAAGTTTATTGAGTTGCTTTATTTTTGGTTTTTGCCAATTACTGTTACAATTGCTTATACTTAGGGTTAAGAATAGGGCTATGCGATATTGAAAAAAAAATGAGAGATGCAATTTTGTTAAAGAATGCGATATTTGATATGCGATACGATATTGCTATTAGTGTATAAAATCTATTTAAATTATATTTATAAATTGATAATGTTACTATTTATGCGTTCCACATTCTTTCTGGGTAAAGAAATCATCGCTACAACTTCTGAAAGTGACCAGCAGTGTTTTAGCAAAAATGTATGTCATATATCTAATCTGACACAATATAATTTTAACATTAGTATAAACAAACAAAAAATGTAATGCCAATATTTAAATGCCAAAGACTCTTTGCTTGACTTGATAATATCGTCTCTCAGCAGCGCGAGACGAACGCTGTGTGAATCGTTCTCGGCTGCATATTTTACTACGTGCAGTTTATATTTTGCAGAATAAGATTTTCTTCATGGGAGCATTTTGTTTGTGTTCAGTCTTTCTAAGTTGTTGTCTTTAAGTTAATATTTCAGTTAAGAGTTTTTTCCTGTTTTCAGTTATTTTTTTCAGGGGTCGGCTACAGGAGCAGGCTACATAGAGCGCCCTCTCGCGGCTATATGTTTATTCTTGTCAGTCAGTATGAATTAAATTTGATATATAAGTCGCACCTGGCTATAAGTCGCAGGACCAGCCAAACTATGAAATAAAGTGTGACTTATAGTCCGGAAAATACGGTAGTTATATCAACGTAAAACACCAAGTACATCCAGATAAACAAAGACTCCTGATCTAGGGGTGGACGATTATTTTTTATTTATCTTTGTTATTAAAAATAAGAACTAAAAACTATAGTCTTCACATAAATTAAATATGCACTTAATAAAGACACAAAGGTTATTCAGCCGAGAGCACAAAGTGATTTTTCTCTTGTCCTTCTGTTGTTTAACAGACAGCAGCAGGTTACTGTATTAGCCGCCTGTCACTTTAAGAGCTAATGCACAGATCCTACTAACACGCATTCGGCCCCTTTCCTCAACTGATATCATTCACTTAAAGCATAACCAACTATGTTTACATGAATACTCATCAAGACAGCTGTTGTGAAATAACTGTGTGTATATTCACAATGTTGAAGTTGCCTATCAAAATCATTGATATTGACGTTGCGATATGCACATTTGCGATATTTCAATGATTTCAGTATATTGCACAGCCCTAGTTAAAAAGAATTTTAAGAAAGCTGACTTTTTAGGACTTTAGCTTATTTAGCGTATCCCCCAGAGTTAGATAAGTCCATACCATCTCATCTCCGTGCATGCCATAACTGTCTGACGTACCCACCACTAGCCTAGCTTAGCACAAAGACTGGAGGTACACGGCTCCTAGCTAAATCCTAGCCATATCGGTCTGGAAAATTGCAACTTTTAATTTTTCGTCAGTCTTAGTAAACATTGGCCCTCATTTATCAAAAGTGCGTACAACAAATTTCCAGCGTACACCCAAAACCACGGTGACTTCGAGATTTATGAATATGGACGTTGCCGTACGGCACGCTCAAATCCTACGCCAGGTCAGGAGGTGGAGTACGCACGTGCAAAAATGCACAGAAAAACAATTCCTAACACCTCAAAACGCACTAACAAAGATATGCTATATTATGACCCACTGTAAAAAACAAAACGGTAATTATAAACTTCAGTGTTTATTTTTGTGCTACATGGACTTCAATGTTTAATTTGTGTGACTATACATATGCATTTGATTTGTAGGCATATGTATTCCTCCAGTTGCTCCAGTTTAGCTGCGTTTCCTTAAGTTCTCTCTCCGCCCTTTTGCGCGTCTCTTACTCACTCACACACACACACACACACACACACACACACGTGGGTTGCATCGACCGTAAAACAAGTTTTATTGCATTTTGGCGCATTTAGTGTCACATAGCTTTTAAAACCAGAGCAGTTGAATAACAGAGTTGCGACACGCCTTCATCACGCGGCAGCGCGCGGTCACGGCGCTCATTATAATTCTAAACAAACCAGCGCGGTGTCAATCAATACAGACCAGTGTTTCCCAACCGGGATCCCGAGCAAAAGATGCGGGGACGCACTTACACCGCGGTTCATCTCACATCTGATGACGCATCTTTAATATGGATTGTAACTTGAAAATAATGCTGTATGTATGTTTCTGTCGATGGAAACGTGCTGACTCCTCAGGTATACACTAAGTTACAACAACAGATAATAAAAGAAAAACGTGGGCAAAACGGTCTCTCTTTGTAAACTTTATAAAACGCATGCGAGTGCTGCTGTAGCCTACGTCCGAATATGAGCAGTCATTTTCACCCTCATCACCCCCGTGTAGCCAGAAGACGCGAATGAGAAGATCTGTCTCTGTGCACTCATCCCAAAGCGCGCAAATATTGAGTTCTTTCAAATCCTGTGCTTAAACGGACAAACTCACAAAAAGTATGTCAAAATGTCATAGCCTACTCGCCTTAAGTGAACTTTATACAGAAAATACGACGACTATCCGTGGGTCTTAAAGGGGCAGTAGCCTTCACTGCTGTCTGTTTAATGTCAAACAAAAGATAAAGACATCACTCACTGCTCCTGACTGAATAGCTTTTGTACGTTTAATAAGGATTTTTTTTTTTTAATTTTAAACAGTTAAATGTGTGGTTATTTTACTTTTGATTACTTCATTCCATTTCTCTAAAAACTAATGTTAGACCTACCTGAAAAGCATTGTTTATTTTATTCTCATCTTTGCTCAATAGTATTTATTTGTGCTGCTGCTTCTATTTAAGTTATCTGTTCTTATTTTCTTCATTTTTCATTTGACAGTAGTCATTTTTCCCCTGAACATAGCAAATACCGAACTGTACTGAAACGTGAACCTAAAACCGCGATACAAAGCGAACTGTGAGCAGTGTGAACTGTTACACCTCTAGCGTAACTTATGTGAGGGGGTGCCACAGAATTTTGAAAAATTTCTTAAAGGGTAAAAAAATTAATCGTTAGATTAGTCGACTAATCGAAAAAATAATCGTTAGATTAGTCGACAGAAAAAATAATCGTTAGTTGCAGCTCTAATAAGAATCTTACAAATTGTCCTGCATTTATTAATGTGAATGAATGGTACTCCACATCACATCATCATCACTATTGTACACCCCAATATATGTGCCATGATATAAAATTAAATGATATTGTTTAAAAACACGTGCTGTAAAATAATGAATTGTGAGGGGTAATTTCTCATCCAAACAGCTTTTTTAACTGCTGGAGTGCGCTTCTCAACCTCCACACTATTACCAGTAGCCCTACTCATAATTTGGGTCCATATTTTGTTTTTGTGGGTGCCTGTAATCCGACTCTTTAAACTCCCAAATTAAACAATTTAGTTTTTTTTCCACCTTGTGATGGTCTCGATCTCCACGTCGGAGAAGTTTCGCTTCTTTGCCGTCTTCCGTGTGTCAATGGTGTAAATTGAGAGCGTGGGGGAGGCGGAGACTTGAATATATAGGGGCGTGTTATTCTAATGACGATCGTTTTCAGCCGCGGCATTTATCAAGGGCAGGTATTGCGTACACCTGGATTGCAGAGGTGCACACAGCTTCATAAATCAGGCGGTGAGAGGAGTGTAAGCATGATCTTATGCCAACATATACGCCCGTTTCTACGCAAGATTGATAAATGAGGGCCAATGTAACTGTACACATCACAATGTAAATAGGAAAATGGGCATTATTTTGTCACTTATTGAGCAGTAGGCTAGATGGAGCCGTGTACCTCCAGTCTTTGTGCTAAGCTAGGTTAGCGGTGGGAGCGTCAGACAGATTTATGGCACGCACGGAGATGAGTGTATGGACTTATCGAAGTCCCAAAAAGTTGTTGTGTTCCTTTAATGCTAAACAAGTTATGCTATAGACATCAGTGATTTAAAAAATAAATAAATCATGAAGCTTATTAGGAGACACGTGCTATTATTATTTTTTCAAACCACTTGTATGTAGATTATTCACCCGGTATTTACATGTTTTACACTGCAAAAAAATGCTTTTCTTACTTTGTATTTTTGTCTTGTTTCTAGTGAAAATATCAAACAGTTCTTCCATTGTTTTCTGTTTGAATTAAAATTATTTAGTTCACCCCATTGGCAGGCATTATTTAGCTTATTTTGAATCATTTTTCCCCCCAAAAAAAGACAATTACTTTTTTGCTTGTCTAGTAAACACTTCTTGTTTTAATTTTTTTTTAGATGTTTGGATAGGGCTGGGTTTCGATTCAAATTTCAAGAATCGATTCGATTCCGATTCTCAAGATCTTGAATCGATTATCATTATGCGATCCGATCCGATCTTTGAGATTTAGATAAGTGTTTTTAAAGAAAGCATTTTTTCCAGCTGTTACCTGAATATTTCAGGACTGTAGTTATGCAACATATTGATACTATTATTAGTCAGCGAACGTGCACTGTGGAGAGGGCGCGTGCTGTCATGACAAGGCAGCCATAACAACTTCCTTGGTAGTAAGCGCACGCTGCAGTGAGAACGGCTGTGACGTAAGCCGCGTTCTCGACATATCCAGCAGCCCGAGTTCACTCGTCTAACTTACTCTAGTATTCTATGCGCTTCTTCAGCACGGCGACGGCGGTATAGTAACGAGAGCTTCGCCTTGAGTTTGTTTACCTACTCTAGTATTCTCTGTCCGCGGCAGTTCTGGAGTTTTGAAAGCTGCCATGTTCGTTGTTTTAATGTCCTTCCACCTCGCGCGCATGAGTGAATTCAATGACGCGGCAAATTAAAATTCACAGGGAAAATGTAGGCCTATTATTAAATCGATCCTCTGAGAGACAATTAGAAATTAATATGAAAATCGATTCAGAATTGGTGAATCAAATTTTTTTTTTTTTTTTTTTTTTCAACACAGCCCTATATTTGGACTAGAAACAAGACAAAAATACTAAGTAAGAAAAGCATTTTTTTGCTGTGTAAAATGAATTTCTCCCACTGCAGGTGAACTAGTAAATGCAAAAGGTGATTCTATAAAGAAAAACTTAAAGGGAAGTTCTCTTGAAAAGTAAAAAATAAACACTGTCTGGGTAATTTCTCAAAATATTTTTTTTATATTACACAGAAGAAAAAGTTATACAGGTTTGGAACGCCATGAGTATAAGAAAATTATGCCAGAATTCAAACTTTTGGGTGATCTATCCTTTTAAATTGTAAAGTTACATTTCTTGATGCATATCCTACAGTTTAAAGCCTTGCCATCAAAATGATGTTCCTCTTTTCTCTGAATAAAAAAAAACAATCCTTGACGGAGCTATTCACGTGTCAAGTTAAATTATAACCATAGGCCCTAGTTGTTTATTGTTTAGCAAGTGTTTGGAACGGTTCTCTTGAAGGACAGTACAGGCGGGAATTGTAACTTATTGTCAAATGAAGAACTAGTGATTGGTTACACAGTGTCCTAACCAAGGCACTGTGATACAAGATCTAATCAGGGTATTTGTCCCAAGCAGCCATGACAGCGATAAGTGACGTGCGACAGGGAATTCTATTTTTAGAATGATTTCTATTCAAGAACATACAAACCATGTGTTCAGTCAGTGTCACTGATAATCTTAGGTACTAATTATTGCTTTGTGTATTATATTTGACCGTTGCACTTCTGTTTCACACAAAAGAGCCACCGCATGTTAAGAAAGCCATGTAAAGTGAAAAGTTCAACTTAAAAAAAAACAACAAAACATGTCTCATTCCACTGCTCCACATGTTTTTAAATGCAAAAAGTACTGGTGCTTCGGCTCTTTGCATACTAAATACAGGTTACTGTTTTGTTCGCAGTTTATGCAATTTATATTTGATTTATAATTATTATTATTTTTTTGTACAGACAGTCATGTTATTTCATTTGCCTTAAAAAACAACTTTGGGGCAGATCAGGATTTACTAAAAAAGAAAAGCTGAAAAGGTGTGGACAGTTATTTTACATATGCATTTATAGGATTTTTTTTTTGTCTGGCTATCACCAGACCAAGCTTAATTTAAAATTGAACATTGGTCTGGGAAGTCTGCTCTGTATTCTCTACTGCACAAGAGTCGTGATCAACTGGCATTATTTGAATAACTCTGCACAATTGAATAGTCCTTTATCCAATTAGACCACGAGATGAATGATCGACAGGCAACAACCCATCGCTTCTCGATCTGTCATCATGTTAAACCCCCCAATAACTGGCCAGGTGGATAAGCCAGTCTGTGATTGGTTCCCGCAAAAGTGTAACAGAAGGTTGACGAGAAATGGCGAGACAGATAAGTGAGCATGCAGTGGCGTAGCAAGTCAGTCCCCGGTCCATTTGCCAAATAAATTGCATGGGCCCCCTTAACCCCGCCAAGTACATCGAAGAGTACTATTATAGACATTCACTGTAGTGAATCAAAGTATCATACCAAACAATACCATAAAACACATATTCTACCCAACAATTTTTCACAAGCAAAACAGAACACAACCAAGTAAAAAAACTAGCTCAGCCAATGCCAATAATAAACTATACTGATCTTGGCACGGTAGCCCAAAATGGAAAAACGTTATTTTTTATTTGCTTCAGTTTTTAATATGAGCTCTCCTCTGAAGTAACAGTAACATGGGTAGTAAGAAAGAGAACTAAAACGGTGGACATGTCACTTAAGCTAGATGTGATAGAGTTGTTCTCAACACTAATATAAAAAATTATAAACTGGAATACCTGCTTTAGTAGCGTGTTGTTACCATGTCGAAGAGACACCCCCGTGGAAATCAACTTTAACTTCAAAACCCAATTTGTTTGGCCTTCCTAATAGCGTTTGTATGAGATGTGACGGATGTGATTTGTTGAATTCGGTGAACGAATGTGGCCTTTACTGACTGAGATCCTTTTGGCCTGAATGAGAGGTCTAGTTCATGGAACGAATTAAATGATGAATCCTGATTATGTATTATGAAACCTGCTCCAATGGTACATGTTGTTCGTGAAGTTAACATAATGAACCAGTTGTTGAATGATACTGATAGTGAACAGGTTTCTCAGCTCGTGTATTTTGGCATATTTGCAGCAAAGAAAGAAATGTAGACTGAACCATTGTAATGAAAACCGTGTAGCAACGCAGGCTGATGGTTAAATGATTACTGTATAGAGTATAAGCACTGGTTTTGTGTTTGTATGATGTATGTTGGAAGAGGTTTCTTCTTTTAAATAAAATGGCCGTTACGTTTGCTTCATGTACTTCTATAAAAACTGTAACACAAATAAAAAAGTGACAGTATTAGTTAAATAGATCTCGTGTGTCAGGTGAGCAAAAATAGCATTCTAGAGAGCATGTAATTGGAGTGATCTATTAAACAAACACTCTCAAATTTACTGGTCTCATGTGGAACTTGATGTAATATTCAGCTGCACACTCAAATTTTGGTAGCAAAATGCAACCATTTGGTGGCAGTCTGTAGCCCTGAAAGGGCATAAACAGCTTTAAATAATAAAATCTAACTGAAAGCTTTCTGAATGCAGCTGTATTAAACGTCGACCATACTAGCCATTAGCATCTGGTCTTGTTTAATGTGAAACGGCAGCAAAATGGGAAGGAAACGGTGCTACAGCTTCCATGCATATTGACATTTGATCTTTTTTGTTACGAAGGTGCATTATTTCTGTCCTGGTTTTAATTACAGTTAAATTTTTATTATTTTGACTATTGAGCGCTATGTAGCCTGCAGTGCGCTTGCAGAGACTGTCCGCCCACACTGATGATTTTGATTGATTGATTTTTGTCTCATCTCGTAGCTGTCACGTCTGGTATGGACAGACAAATTGGTTGTCACTGGAAGCACTTTTTTTAAAAAGCATAATTTTGCATGAAGTTCATGCTATCCCATAACTCATGAACTCGCTGACTGATTGTTTTTGACTGATTCATTATAAAGGACAACATCATTTACGTTTGTTCATTTGCGACTTGGACTGCAGTGTCACACAGTCTCTGCCCAACTATATATTTTCCTTTGACCTCAAAACCAAATGATTCATAGGATTTTCCCAGGAGTTTCCAAAGTTTCACTGCATGTAGTTAGGGTTTGTAAAACTTTGATCTAACAAAATGTTGCCGTTTTTGATGAACACAGACAGTAGATGGAGAGATTTAGAGTTCTGGGATTTGGGTAAGAATCTGTATCAGCAAAGTATTGGATGATGTGTTAAGTATTGATATTATCTAATCATCATGATTATAAAATTAACTGACATAATAATTATCATGATTATTTTTGTATTATTTTATTTTGTATTATTAGCCATGTGTTTTCCTGAAACCTGTTTACAAATGTCATGCTCTTTGTGACCTACCTGTATTAATATAATGGTATTAAACATTTTTTTTTTTGCGCTTTCACCCATTCCATTGGTTTTTCTCACTTATTTTCCCCAAATCATTTGTTTACTTTGATTGTGGAATTTTGTGACTGCATTTTTTGATTTCCTTGAAAACAGGGGACTACTTGAATATAACTTTGTGTTCCCTTTTCTGTTGGATTTTCTTTTCTTCCCACAAAGGCCATAAGCAAATGTTCTTATGGCTGTCGCCACCATAAACAAATCTACTTTATGGGTGATCACATACTTCTATAAAAAAATAATTAATTCCCCAATCCAGTGAAGCGCAAACATATTTCATTGGTCAACTCAATCATGCGTTCGCATGTCAAGAAACATTCTGTAGGCAATGAGCCCTGCGATTGACATGACCAGTGAAATCTTTAGAATCAACAATGGGTGGGATTTGTAATTTAACTACTCTGGGGAAAAAGTCACACTTTTCACACTGACAACTATTTGCAAGGACATAGTGAATGGACTTCATTCATTTTTGAGAGTTATTGAGATCCAGCAACATGAGGCTATTGGTGGTTAGAAGGTTTATTATGAGGCCAACCACACACAAATATTTTTTTGTAATTCAAAATTGAATCAAGATATAAGTGCTTGACTGTAATGTAATTCAGCTACTTTGAGTTTTGGCACCGTTTTGAAGCTTTACACTAGAAACACTGGAGGCCCGCAGTTTTTTACAAGTTACAAGTTTTTTTACAGTCTCCTTGGAGGTGTGTTGCTTTTTATTCACTAATTTACACCTTTTGACTTGTGACAGATGTTGTTTTGGTTTGTTTTTCTTGTTAATTCAGACCTGTTTCAGGAGGTACACACCAATAAATTACTTTAGATTGCATCATAAAGGTGTCATAAACTGCATGACTTTTTAATATTTTTTACATACTGTTGTCTGAGGTCAATTAATAACATTCATGTGTTTTTTTTACATTCAAAAACATCATAATGAATAAGTAATAGGCTATATACTACACAGGTTTTGAGGCTCTTTCCTGAACTCTCAGTTTTGATGGGCATGCCGCACCGTAGACTTGGAAGTAAATGCCTACAGCTAGGATTGGATAAGATGTGCATATTTAATGAGCTTCTGTTCCCCTGTCAGTTCATATTAGGGAGGGATTTTTTTTTAAAAGCGGCAACTGGAATTATTCTCTCACAGGGCTCGCAAAACGTCTTTGTCAAACAAACACAATGATTTATCTCATCCACCCGCGATTGATTGGAATACTACTTGGCCTGCCCGATCGGAGGATATAAGCATGAACCGCACCCATACGCCCTTCAAACTTCAAGATAAGTCAAGAGAGTGAACATCGCACCTCAAGAAAGGCATGTCTTTTCACTATTTAAGACTCACCGGCCTGCCGACAGGCTTACGTTTTGGTAACCCGTTTGGAGAAAACATCCTTGACATGTTGGGCTTTGCAAGTCTTGGCCCATAGCATTACATGTCTGAGTCTGATCCCGAATCACAATGATCCAACAAATAAAGGATTCTCCAGCCTGTGACGGCGTGCTAAGTTATGTTCTGTTAGACACGTACACATAATCAAAACGATTTGTAACAATGCAATACAATCACATATAAAAAAAAACACATACATTTTACTCACGTTAGTGTGTTGCACCATTCCTGTCGGATCCAATATAGAAGGCACAGCATTGTTTTAATCTCAATATGTTTGCAAATCCGGTATCAACCTGTATTATTTACAAACGATTCCGCATCGAAATGAAGCAAACAAATGTCCACTCATTCCTAATATTAGAATCCAAAGGAAGCTTATGTGGGGACTGTTCTTCCGCAACCAGGCACAGCGCAATATCTTGCTATCTTTGGCATGTTAATTGCTCGGTAGCGTGATCCGTTTAGCTCCACAGGACGGTGGGCGGGGCTACAGAAGCAGGCGTTTCCCCATTCTATCACGTGATTGAAATATATATATTTAAGAGCTCTTGTTTTCTGGGCCTTATGTCTATAAAAGCTTTTTTTTTTTTTGACTAACAAGGAAGTTTTCAGCTTCAAAATGCACTTGATAATCTTGTACCACAATTAACTTTTATTTATCAAAGGCTCAAGGGAAAGTTGATTTCTCAATTCATCACCCCCTTAAAGAGGGTTAAACTTAAGTTAATTTACATTTATGCATTTAGCAGATGTTTTTTTTTCCAAAGCAATTGTCAGAAGAACAAAGCATTCATCAAAAAGCCAACTGTCATTGTAGTACATCATGCCAGGTTTATTAGACAACTAGATTAGGAAAACAGAAGTGCAGAACGTGTGTGTGTGTTTGTGTTTGTGTTTGTGTGTGTGTAAGTGCATTGGTTTAAGAGTGTGAGGTCGTTGAGTGTTTGTGGAAGAGGTGCATCTCCAGCTGGTCCTTAAAAGGGGTGATGTTCTCAGCAATTCTGGTGGAGGTTGGTACCTGAGAGGAACAGAGAGAGTTAAAGTTTTGGAGTGACTTTTTGCCTCATTGTGAGGGAACAAGATGATATCGCTTATTCAGTGACCGGAGCTGTTCGGAGGGAGCATACATTTGTAAGAGTGGGTTTAGTTAGGGGGAAGCTGTTCCAGTGATTGTCCTGAAAGCCAGTGTTAGAACTTTAAACTTAATTCTGGCCACAAGTGGGAACCAGTAGAGTGAGATCAGGAGAGGTGTGACGCAAGTTCTCTTGCTGATCGAAGACTAGGTTCAATTCAATCTAATCGAGATAAAACGGCTTATTTTCTTTAATCAGGAGCACTAAGCTACACAACTTTTCATGTTATATAAGGACAACAGAAAGAAGTTATCTAAGGTCCATCAGTTGAGATAAGAGGCTGTTCCTGTGTTGGATTTGAGTCTTTTCAGTTTGTATATGCAACTTGCTTATTCACATCCTGTAACAGACTTGTAATAGGCCTAGTTGTTGGTTTCAAGTGTTTTTTTTCTCTGTCTTTTGCGTTTGAAAAGCTGAGATGACACCAAAAAACAACTAATCTAACATAAACATTTCAAATATTGTTAAAGACAAGTGAACAGTCAGTAATACAAAATAGGCATGTGCCGATATCAATTTTTCAAACAATTTCTGAAGCTTTTATCACGGTATACAATATTATCACGATATTGAAATAAGTTGCAAAAAAAGTGTTGCCATAACAGCTGTAAGAACTATTTTCATAATAACAAAAATAACTGAATGTTTAAAAATAAAATAATACAACGCACCAAAAATATATACAGCTCTGGAAAAAATGAAGAGACCACTTAACATTGAGAAATCAATGTTAAGTGGTCTCTTCATTTTTTCCAGAGTTGGAAAAGTACAATTTTCAAACAGATTAAAGTGCAAAAGAATTAGGCTATAAAGAACAACTGGTAACAAATTACAAAGTCTCGTTATTTAATGCATTAACTAAGATTGAGCAATAGCTACATTTGTTACAGAAAGTGTAATGTTTTTGGTAATGTTAGTTAAGAAATATTGATCAGTGGGTGCGTTTACATGCACACCAGTAAGCTGATAACGCCAAAAAATCAGCTTATTGAAATAACCAGTTTTCCCCGTTTACATGCAAACCAGTAAATGGACAACCCAAGTAAACCGCTTTTACATGACTATTTATAAACCGGGTTATTTCCTTGTAGTGCCGTCAAAAATAATAATGTCTGTATATCTGACTATGGGTTTTTCAGATGTTACGTCAGTTGTGATGTTAAATAAAGCGTGCGCCGTGTCAGCGGGAGATTTACGGCTCATATTATCCCTTATGCAGTTATGCAGCGTTTTGACTGAACTTCTTCTAGGCTACTTCTGCTGCATTAGAAAAGAGAACATCTCTTTACAATTTTCTGGGCCTTAAACGAGTCTGCGTTTGTGATATATGTCCTTATTTCATGCAAAACGCTAGCTCGCTTTGTCTGGATGCGTTTAAATCTGCTGTAAGTTTGCGTTTTTGTCACCTATCACACATGCTCACTTCAATAAGCCGACAGAATGCAGGCTAATGGGTTTACATGCAGCGCTAAATCGAGGTAGGAGGCAAAAAACTACCTGTCCCGACCGGTTTATTCTGACGCCGTTTGTTACATTACTCCGATAAAAGAAAACGGGTTACCGCGTTTACATGACCATGTTCATTGTCGGCTTATTGGGCATAATCGGCTTAAGAACGTGCATGTAAACGCACCCATAGTTAGTTTGATCTTGGGTCCATTAAAAAAGTTATTTTGATTTTAATGTTATTAAACAGTAACTAAGAAATTAACATTACTTAAAATAAATAATTCTTTAAGTATTTTACATTGTCAGTTTGGTAATAATGAATTATTAACATGTTAACTAATGAAGTCTTATGTCTCAAAGTTTTAATGAACAATAACAAATAATCAAAACAAATCTAATCATTAGGGCATGTTGTAGTCCAGATTAAAACATAAAAATGTGTAAGTTTGAAAATAAATAGCCTATTAAGTCTTTAAGTATTGAATATTTGGTGCTGAGCCTGTGATGAACAACATTGAGATTACAAAAATTGAATGGCTGTTTTAAAAAGTTAGTGCGCTTGCTTTGTTCGCTGGGTTTCCGGGGTAATCGCTGCATTCTGCAGTTCATCAGCGCCCTCTGCTGTCACTGAGCGGCACTTCATAGCGCGTCTCCTTCACTTGTTCATGTGCTTCTCATTTACATCTGAGTGTCCCTTTGATGCAGAATACAGCGGTGTTGAGCATTTATATGGTTGATGGGCAAAGTATTCTTGAGTGCATTATAAAAAAATGTAGTAATTGTTAAAAAATTATTATTTACGATATTTTGAAGTGCCAATGATAACAATATTGTGCATATTCATTATCGTGATATATCGCATTACCTAAAATCGGAATGTCTAATACAAAATAACAAATAATAGAATTACGAGCAATAGAACAAATACATACAAAATATCAAATACATGAAACAAACAGTGCTTTTCAGTTTTTTATCAGGTTGATCTAACACTAGTTTTCAGGTACAGAAATTCAATAAAGTAATGTCAAATGTCACTGTATAAATTAAATCTAGATTAATCCTTAAAGTTTAAAAAGTTTGACTGAATGTCAAGAGCTTTGAGCCACTTTTTTCTTTTTCTTGTTGATTAACATGAAAAACATAAACAGCAGCAGGAATATTAGCCTGTTGTCACTGTACGACCTAATGCACAGATCCATACTGTTTTTCCATTCCACTGCACTACTTTTCATTTGTTTATCAATGTAAAGACGGTCTTGATAGAAGTTTTTAACCCTTGCACTTATATCTCATATCTTTTACAGCATCTTGCGCATGACATGGCATTCTAAAAATGCGGTACTCAAGTTAAAAGATAAAAATGCATCTCTAGACATTGGGCTTTTCTCCGTTCCTCTGAACTCATATCACGCTTTAAACAGCAAAAACACACTCTGTGTGAATTCTGTTGGCTATTATGCATAGGTTATGTCTTAATTGAACGTAAAACATTTAAAGGTGCCCTAGAATGAAACATTTAATTACACTTGCCATGGTGAAATAATAAGAGTTCAGTACATGGACATCACATGCTGTGAATCTCAAACATTATTGCCTCCTACTTATGTAAATCTCATGAATCCATAATACAAGGGGAAAAAAGTGCTTCTCAACACAAACCCATCCATGACACAAGCGTTGGGGATCATTTATATGCACGCACAACATTTGCATCTGTCCAAACATGTTCATTGCCAGGCGGAAATGGGAGCGAATTATTAAAACAAGCTGCTCGCATGGACACACTTCATGTTCCAGGCTGTTCAGGAGACTTGTCTACCCTTCCCACAGATAAAAAAATGTCAACAGTCATGGTTGATGTTTATAATCCGATACCACAACAATTTAATTCAAGATCGTTCGTTTGTTCGGCCCATTTCAAGCAAGCTTCACTCAGCGTCTTAAACTGTAGAACGTGGCAATTACAACTATATTCCTGCAAGCAGTAAGTAGTGATTTATCCACTTATTGACTAGCTGTTTAAACAATTTCTGATTAAATTGAAAGTTTCTTAGAGAGACAGCATTGTCTAGATAACGCAAGATGCTTACAGTAACAATAGGAAACACCAAGTACCATACAAAACTAAATAGTGTGTCGAATGACAAATGGTAATATTATTTTGTATTACAAAATACAACCGTAGATACTTTGCATGGATCGTTACTCAATCCTTCTAGCAAATGTCTAGCCTAGAAATCTAGACGCACCATAGCGGCAGCAAATTTAATCTGCCCGCAAGTGTTGTCTAGGAACTCTCAATACCCTTCTGAGCTGTATTCCTCACAATCTGGACGGCCCAATCACATCGTGTATAGAGTCGGCAGGCGGGGCTGTAATGACGACGGCCGAGTTGCATTTGCGTGCTTCTGTTGTCTAGTAAACACAGAAACTGGCGAACAGCGGCGGTCTTTCGAATCAGCTTTGACTGCGATTCTGGAAGACTTGAAGTCAAGCTTTTCTCTGAGAAAAGAACAAAGAACGGCACTGAAGTCATTCTTAAAAAGGGAAGATGTGTTCGGAGTTTAGCCAACCGGATACGGTGAATGTTTAATCTATCAACAAGCTCCGTTTCACCTTCGTTGCTCTGGTTGGTGTAGCGCTATCCTATCGCGTGCAGAGGGAGTTTGAAAGACAACCGTTTATCCCGCCCCTCGGATTGAGGCCTGTCTATGGTGAGTTTCCAGACCAAACATCTTGATGTGGGGCTGGCTTGTCAGGCTAACACTATGCAACTTCTCCGTCCGCTTGAGGGCACCTATTCAAAACAAAGGCACAGTTTGATGACGCCAAGCTTAAGTTTGAGCGCAAAATCTTGGGACATCCACTCACAGCCAGTGAAAATCGTCACAGTAATTTAGACCGCAATGGAAACGCAGACAGCTGCAGGTCTGAGGGAAAAAATTTCCTGAGACACATTGTTCCGGGTAATTTCGGTGGAAACGGGGCTGAAGTTAACAACAAGATGATCGTTAAATAACAGCCAGCAATTATAGTAGAAATTAGATGTATTATATTTTATATATAAATATATTTAAGGGTGGGATTAGATATCATCCCACGAGATCCCGCGAGACTGAACTTTAACGAGATTTCTCGTCAAGGTGAAAAGCTGTCACGCGTCATATTGTCATGACCTGGTCACACAGGAGTGTGAGGGTGACGTTATGATCGAATATGGCAATGCTGCATTTACATTACACCTCTACTCTTTTTTAGAAATAAAAAACATTTTAATTCAGGTGGATAACAGTTGCTTTAATTCCATCAGCTCATTTATATAACGAGCTGTTCGATTCATACATAGTGCACAGCAGTAATCACGTGACGAGAAGACGAGTGTGTGTTATAAGTGCGTGTTATGCGTTAGTGAAGCACTCTCATTGAGCATGTGTTACGAGTGTTACTTGTTAGTGGACTAGACCATGGCGGAGGATTCGTTGCGCAGCAGAAGCGTCAGGCTAATATTTTAAAATGCGCGTTCCTATTCACAGAGTAGGCCTACATATGATTTGTGAAAGTGAAAGTTAACTGGATTTCAATACCACGGTTTGAAAGCAACTCCCTGAGGCATGCAAATATCTCCCAATATGAAAGCTATCTAGTTGTAACATCTCTTAGCTCTATCATATTTGAAGAAAATTTTTGTCTCTATTTGCACTTTGAATATATTGAGTGCTTTGATTATGGTTATTGTTTGCACTTGATATCTATGATCAATTTATGGAAAAGAGTTCAGTGGAGGAGGTCAACAGAAGCTCGTGCAGTTCTAAGGTTTGAAGAGAAAATCATACAGGAGAGAAGCCAGTCAGTTGAGTTTTTGGCAAAAACTTTACAGCGTATTGTCTTTTACTGCATATGATAACTTCAAGTATAATTGAAATGACATTCATTACAAGATGATTGGTTAAAAAATTTCAAATGCAACTGAAAACAAATTCTAGTCATGCATTTCATCATTGCTGATTTCTTAAAAATACTATGTAAAAATCTCGTCTCATCTCGCTCTCGTGAACCCAATCTCGTGTCTCGTCTTGAGATAAGCGTCTCGTCACACCCCTAATAATTAAAGAGCTAAATTACACAACTGAAACTAAAAACGTCTAGTGATCATCTTTGTATGATATGGTACATGCTGACAGCAAGATTAGCTTTGGATAATATACTTCTTGTTTTTCTCTCTGCTTGCAGTTGCCTGTTTTTTCATATATGTTGTGATTTCTTACATACCCTTACTAACTTTGTTATGCCTATAAAGTTGCTCTTGAGTGTTTTGCTTTTTTTTGGAGCGCTTTAGTCCTTAACTTGAATTGGACAAGCCACAACGTTTGCAGAGGATGTCAGCCAAATGAATGTGAAATTGGCAGTTTTTTTTCTTTCTTTCAAAATTGTGATGTGTTGGCTTGCTGCAGAAAGTACATTCTTATCTTATTCCCCGTCCTTAACATTTTTCTTTTCTTCCTGGTGCACAAATCAAAGTTAGGTTTGACCCCAGAGCAGAATTCAGTGTAAATATTTGAGTAAAGAGTAGTACCACAACTTGCAGCTCAAAGAAAGTAGCTTTCCTTGATACATTTTTACATTGACATTAAGGCAATGTGGAGAAGGCAATGCTGAATAAAGTCGTAGTTTTTGTTATTTTTAGACCAAAATGTATTTTCAATGCTTTAAGAGATTATAATTAACCAACTGATGCCACATATGGACTACTCTGATGATGTTTTATTACCTTTCTGGACATGGACAGTAAAGTGTGCATAGACTGCATATGCTCTGGGACTAAAAATTAAAATATCTTAAACTGTGTTCTGAAGATGAACGGAGGTCTTACGGGTGAGGAACGACATTAGGGTGAGTCATTAATGACATCAATTTAATTTTTGGGTGAACTAACCCTTTAACTTATTATTGGTGTTTGTTTGCTAAGGAAAGCATCACTATTTCTCATAGGCAGTGCTTCCTAAATTGAGAATAGAGAAAACATGCAAGCACAGATGATGCTGTTCATTTAGTGCCCCCTGCCCTAAATGAGAAGGTCATTTGAACCTGTGAACAGTTAGTTGTTTCCCTTTAAAGCATTGATGGAAAAAGGCTTGGTGGGTGTTAGAGGGAGGAACTCAACCTTCTGCTGCAATATGTCTTTTTCTTGGCCTGCCATTGGCTGCTCAAGGTAGCCTGCTGTTTGCTGCTGTAGCATAGGGGCAAAGGTCAAGTATGATGTCAGCCTGATGATGACGCAAGCCACTGCACTCAGTAGGATCAATGACCAGTCACAAGTTGTTTACATTAGGTTCATGGACAATGGTGAGGTCACGTAAGAAATTCAGGAAAACACCTCTACAAACATTAGACATTTTATTAAAGTTGTAAGTTGTACTTTTTAAAAATGCATCTATAGAACTTGCACTTTTTTCCATTCCACTGACCTGTATTGCATTTTAGCATTTTTAAACGTGTTCTGTGTGATTCAGTCCTAAACGAGAATTTTTCTTAGAAAAAGAAAAAGTTACAATAAATGTTTTTTTGTTTTTTTGTTTTTTTACTGACCGAAACTGAAGCATGATCTGTATCTGGTTTTCTTGTGTTCACAGGTATGGCCTCACAAGTCTTGGTCTACCCACCACATGTTTTTCAAACTCAGACAAGTGCCTTTTGTAGTGTGAAGAAACTCAAAGTCGAGCCCAGGAACTGTGTTTACCATGAGAGGGCCTACCCACAGACTTACTTGAATGGTAGAACCCTTGGCATTGCTTACCCGACAAAACTCACTGCTTCCTTGAAGACACGAGAGTCTGTGATTGGCAGACACCACGATTTTCCATTGCAGACGGCTACTGTACGTGGCGTGCGTCGTCAGGATACCACCACTGCAGCACAGCAGCAAAAAGGGGGCATCTCCTCTCAGGACAATTGGCCAGAGCACCAGGACAAAGGAAGGGGTTGCAGCAGTGGAGCTACTGTGGCATTTGGAAGGGGTAGGGGAGAGGGAAGTGGCAGTCAAGAAGGAGGTGGAGGACAGGGTGGAGGTGACAGTGAAGGTGGTGGAGGAGAGGACAAAGGTGAACGGAAAGACTGTGGAGGTTTTAACTTGCAAGACAGCTCCCACAGATGCGGGCTGAAACGTAAGAGCGGTGAGCTTGAGAACTTGGGGAGCGCCATGCAGATTGTAGAGGACCTGTCAATGTTACCTGCAATGTTGCAATCAAACGTGGGAAACCCACCGGTTGCAGTGCCAGCGGCAGCGGCGGCCGGTGGAGGGCCTTCAAAGCAAGGTGGAAATTCCAGAAATGGGGATGGAGACTACCAGTTGGTGCAGCATGAGTTGCTTTGCTCGTTGAAGAACACCTATGAGGTATTAGACTTCCTCGGCCGCGGTACTTTCGGCCAGGTTGTAAAATGCTGGAAACGAGGCACGAACGAGATCATGGCGGTGAAGATCCTGAAGAATCATCCATCATATGCACGGCAGGGCCAGATCGAGGTGGGCATCCTGGCTCGTCTCAGCAGCGAGAATGCGGACGAGCATAATCTTGTGCGAGCTTTCGAGTGTTTCCAGCACCGTAGCCACACCTGCCTTGTGTTTGAGATGCTGGAGCAGAACCTGTACGACTTCCTTAAGCAAAACAAATTCAGCCCGCTACCGCTGAAGGTAATCCGTCCCATTCTTCAGCAGGTGGCCACGGCGCTAAAAAAACTGAAGGCCATGGGACTGATTCACGCGGACCTGAAGCCTGAGAACATCATGCTGGTGGACCCTGTAAGGCAGCCCTACCGAGTGAAAGTCATAGACTTTGGCTCAGCCAGTCACGTCTCCAAAGCAGTCTGTTCAACGTACCTCCAGTCACGGTACTACAGGTATGTACAAACAAAAGTCTGAATTTTTGTTGAGCTGAAAATTGTTTCATATTCCTGTAAGCAATAAGATGGTTATCTCACAATGGCCAATTAATTGCAATTGCTAATATTTTGGTCACGACTACACCCTTAAAAATAAAGGTGCCAGGAAGAACCAAAAATGGGTTTTCACCGTGTTGCCATAGAAGAACCATTTTTGGTTCCCCAAAGAACCGTTTTGTGAACCATCTAACCATTTTATAGTCTTGAGAACCTTTTTAGACCACATAGAACCTTTTGTGCAATGGAATGGTCCTTTGGATATTAAAGGTTCTTCATGGAACCATAGACCCTGCCAAAGAACCATTTAAGAACCTTTATTTTTAAAAGTGTATAATGAATGTTGAAGTTTTGAACTGTCTTCTTGATTTGAGTTTGGCAGAGTTGTTCTGATGATGCATTGATCTGCATTTTCTGCAAAAAATATTCTGAAGCTTAAATCCTTCTCCCCAAATAGATCATTGAAAACATTCTAAAATCTCTAGCTCTCTGTGCAAGTTATACAACTGAAGTCCTTGTGGAATTACCAGTCAGGAAACGCCACTGATGTAAAACAATTTCCCTTGTGTTCTAAAGCTACACTGACCCCGTAGAACTATTTGACCCCCCACAATGCAACAGGCAGGGGCTAAACCATTCTTCTCGCATCGCCATGGGAAAGGAAGTGATGTTTCAGAAGTACTTTATACAATAGGGTAAAAACAACTGGTAACAGATGAGTTTTGAGAGCCCTGTTGCATATATGTAATCAAATAATAACTTTTGAATGCAGGGAACCTTTGTAAATAGTGTCAACCTCAATTTGGATGTCGAAATGGTGGAAAGTAAATGTTTATTTTTATCGTAAGATCATCATGCTCTCTCTTGTTTCCTGATTGCATCAAAGGAAATGCCTTGAATGTCACATTGATCGACTGCCAAAATTAAAAACATTGAAAAACTTGAACTAAAACAAACAATATATTACATTTACTTCTGTGCAGTTCTATTTGAAAACATGCATGGGGAGTAACAAATCTGCTATAATAATATGGGTATACCTTAAAAGGTTAGTTCACCCAAAAATGAAAATTAGCCCATGATTTACTCGCCCTCAAGGGATCATAGGTGTATGACATTCTTCTTTCAGATGAATATAATGTAAATTATGTTAAAAAAAAATGACTTGCTCTTTCAAGCTTTATAATGGCAGTAAATGGCTGTTTCGGTTTTGAAGTTTATAATAGTGCATCCATCCATTATGAACTAACTCCGAATGTATTCGTGTGATAAAAGAATGTCATACACCTAGGGTATGAGGGTGAGTAAATCATGGGTTAATCTTTCATATTATTTCATAATTTTCATATTACCTGTTGGCACACCCCATCAATTTGGATTTCTGACCCTCCATTAGATCTGTTTGATTCTTCACCTCATTCCTTCGACTGTCTTACGGTTTATAAAAGTAACATCCTGGGATATTCATTTAGCTTGTTTATAATTTTAATAAAGTATTACTGCTGCTAGAAGTACACAAAAAAGTAGTGTGCATCGATCATCTCAAAATGAGGAATGGTAGCAGGTAGTTTTGCTCATTTCAGTAATTTTTTGTAATTTGTCAATTAGATTAAAGGTGCACTGTCACTTTTCCGTCCGCCTGAGAAAAAACAAAGCTATTGTTGCTATTGAAAACAAAGGCGTAGTTTGATGACGCCAAGTTTGAGCGCAGCCTTTTGGGACGTGGTCTTCCCCTCACAGCCGGTGGAAAATAGGACTCTGGTATCATGTTGATGGATGCGATTATTAAAGTTCTGCAGTATGAAGCGGAGCAGGACTGAGTGTTTTGAAGCTGAGCAAGGCCGCTGGAGCGATTTGTTAATGAGATTTTTGTTATGTCTGGACACAGTCGCCAGACGTGTGCGCCATTTCCGCTTTTCCGATCATGAGTTTGAGGTAACCCAGTTCTGTTCATCATATCCGATACATTTGAGTGTGTTGAAAATGATGTTAGGACGTTACTCTATGCGTTCGCTCAGCGGTTGCTGTGACACTTGTTCACACTGCTAAGAGTAAAGCGCTTCTGCAGAATAAAACCGGAAACCGAGGGTAACGCAGATATGATGCAATTCACAGGCGACGCCCTCAGATGCTATGCTTAGACGTCCCGGCTCCTTGGTTAAAGGAAGTAAG
The DNA here is from genome assembly GCF_024679245.1 of Pseudorasbora parva. NCBI lineage: Eukaryota > Metazoa > Chordata > Actinopteri > Cypriniformes > Gobionidae > Pseudorasbora > Pseudorasbora parva. The sequence goes on from NC_090187.1 coordinate 12,770,724, forward strand.
ATTGTGGCCAAAACTGGTACTGCAGGTGTATCCCCTCTCCCTTTCCCCCTCTCCCCTAACTTGAGGTTGTCAGATAGGCTGCAGGAACATTTGTAGCTGCAGCGGTGGTAACTAGAGCAAAGCTGGCAACTCGTATGCTGAAACACTACTGACTTCGTGATTGGTCGATAGGTGGAGGGTGGAGCTTCAGGCCAAAACATCATCATCAGTTGAGGGCTGCAACAACAACTTTTAAATGACAATATCCTGGCCAGACTACTGTTGTCAGTGATATTAACATGATTTCTTAATGTCTAGTGACATATCAGGACCATTTTATGATTAAATGAAATACATTTCTTACATACTGTTCCTTTAAAATAGCAATTTCCTCACAATTTACAAATAGTTGGAGATATTTGGGATATTGTAAGTGCTCAACTGAACAAAATATATAACACTTGGCTAGTGGTTTTTGGATATTTTACTCCAAAAATACTACATAGTGCATCTTTAAGCCGAAAAGGAGAAATCGTGACTACTGATTAATTCTTCACACCGAAAGGGTCGGGCATTGCATTGCAGGATGCACGCTTCCTGTAGTGTGCTCTAGTTCAACTGCACAAATGTAGTTCATCCAGACAATCCAAACAATTTGCAAAATCTGCAGTGTAAAAAAAAAGTATGCTTTTTTGAATAAAGCCATTGTGTGCTAAATACTTTTAAATATATATTTTGTAAGCATTCAGCACTACTGTTATGGTTGGTAAATCTTTTCATGTGACTGAAGAGCCTTTCTCATTTTAATCAGTACACTGCACATTTGATTAGTTGCTCATTCGGACTGTGACCTGCATGAGGACTGGTGTAATCACATAGGTGTGGATAACTAATCCACTCAAACCCCTGCTGTTGCCCGCAGGATTACGCTTTAAGTCACATTCTACCTAAGGCAGTTCACTTTACCAGTTTGTCTGTGAATCCTACATTTCTGCCTCATTTTTTTGTTTCGTACTTATGCACTTCTAACTGTTAACATTGAGTTAATAGTAGCATGACTAATGGAAATTGACTATTCTGCTATAGCATCTGTTTTTCTTTATACTATCTTGATGGAGGTTGTCATTTTTGGAATCCTATTTTCAGTCTTGTCTCTAAGTGTATACATGCCCATGCTTCTAGAAACCCTGTCTATCTCAGATGTTTGATTAAACTCACACATTTGTGTGATATTTCATACGTACGTTTGTAGGTGCTCTTCATGCTGTTCTTTGTTGGTCCACATTTCGTAGACGTTATGACTTTTCCATGGAAATGTTGTGGAGATTAATTGAACAAAAAGTGTTAAGAACTCTAAATCTAAACTGGCTAGGCCAACACAGAATGTTTATTCTTCTTCACTGATTTCTCACTGTCAGTTTGTGGAGGGGGAAATCTGTTAAATTAATTTAAACATTGTAAAATATGTTCAATAATGCTGAAAGCAGGGGTGTGCGTTATCACGATTGTAGATTCTGACCGGTTAAAATGTCTCTGATTTGCCCTTGAAGAGAGATCATAGTATCGTGCTACAGTGCATACAGTATGTAAACAGTTGCTTCCATCCCAACATACTGTACAACGTGACGTACATTCACATCATGTTTAACAACGAAAGGTTACATGTGATGTTTCTGTCTTCACCATCACAAAATTGTATTATTTGCATACGTTTTAAAGTCTTGCCATTTACACACACACACACACACACACACACACACACACACACACACACACACACACACACACACACACACACACACATGTCTGGTACACTATCTTTGTGGGGACTCTCCATAGACATTGTAACACCTATCCCTTTAATTTTAGTTTAAGTATTACCTGTACTGAGGGACCACACAGACCAATTTTGCTCAGGATTCAGATGTAATACTTAATGACATAAAACGCACATATTTAACGTGATACACATCCTGACTAGTAAACAGAGAATAACAAACAGTCCAGCACCACAAACCATAGTCTTTCCCTTAGGACCAGCTAGGACCATACGCTTTACTCAGTCTTTTTATAATTTGAGAAGACATTACTTCAAAGGTCAGGATTATTCCACCACCAAATACATCTGGAAAAGAAGGCCTCAATGTTTGAAACATAGCTTTGGTTTACCGGCAGGTAACAGTACAAACAGTAGTTGAAATCAATTGTCTCCATTCCATCTTCTCAGTTGTATAATTCACAAAGTACTCCAGAAGTGGACCAACCAACGACCCATAACAATATACGACAAACAATTAATTGGCAAAGAAAAAGAAAAACAAATAACAAATACTTAGATGAGCTTAGAACTATAAAGTTCCTCAACCAGGGCAAAAGCCATGAGGTTAGCATCTCCATGAAGATAAAGGGTCAACTTCCTATTGTTTCTCCTCCTTTGATCCCTTAAATAGGTAAGCCCTAGCAGTTTTTAACCAGAGCACCCTCTAATGCTCAGGTCAATAATAGCACTGCTGTACTGAGAAGCTATTAGTAACAGGAAAACTATTACAAAGTAATGGTTTTTATACCGTACAAACCGTATTTTCTATCCCCCTATACTGCCCCTGCCCATAAACCTACCCATCACAGGAAACATTCTGCATTGTTACATTCTCAAAAAAAAAAAAACCTCATCCTGTATGATTTATAAGCCTTTTGAAAAGTGGGGACCGCTGGCTGGTTCCCACAATGTAGGTAATCACAGGTTTTACTATCCTTATGGGGACATTTGGTCCCCACAATGTAATATTAACAAGGGCATTTTAATATTATTATTATATATTAAATAATATTAATGGATTATTATATAATATGGCACTAATCACAATTATGGTGGGGGGAAGTGGAGGAAATTAGTCAAAAGCCTATTAAAAATGGCCTGAAAAGCACTTTGCCCGGACAATTTTTTTTAATTTTTTTTGCCAAAATGGTACTCAAACCAGTCAAGTAATGTTTACTTGGGTTTTCTAAGTAACAAGAGCATAGCATGCAAATAGTTCAGATTACTAAATTGTTTTAAGTAAGTTCAACAAATGATTGGACATTAAGTAAAGTTTACTAAAAAGTCTTAGTAAGAACAGCTGTTGGATTTTACAGTGAAGTCCATTAATTCATCAACTGGAAACAGATTAACTAATTGATTCTTGGCACTTAAGAATCAATATCGGTTAATATAAGCCAGATCTGCAAAAACACTTGTTTAATTCATTTTCTCCACCCTCTAAACCCAAACCTTCCCATATCACGTGAAAGTGATCCAATCTCACCCCCGTTTTTGCTGCTCTGGGGAGAGTTCTCTCAAACACACTGTGGGGGCTGCACTCGGGAGACTACTGCCTAAAATTAGCTGATGGGAGGACTGCCAACTCTGTTTGACTTCTATAGATGGTGAAGTGCGCTGGCAGTCAAAGTGAAATAAGGCAGAGCAAAATACTAGAGATCACTTTAGCACTCATTCAAGGTCACTGTCTTCCAGTGTCAGCTGTTTTGTTGCTTTTAGCAGCGGGAATATAGATAGACATGAATTTAGAAAGGGGTGTGTTTCGGCAATCCTAGAAATTTAGCCCCTCACCTCTTCGTTAAAAATGCATTGAGAATTGTCTGCAATTTTAATGTAATTGCTCATGTTGAAATTATGTAAATAAGCTCTAAAAAAGCACTACAGATATAGTCAGCATAACGTATCATTTCGATATCACATCAATTCTGTTGTGTTATTTGGTGAACACAATTTCTGGAGCCAGTGTATGACATACAGGTTCATGTCGTGTTGGTGGTTTTCCATGATGGTTTGGCATGAATAGCCATGGACTTGGTATCTCTTTGACCATGTTCTCTTTGAGTTGGAAACTTTACCTCATCAATCATTTATCTGCTAACGTTAGCAACATGGCAAAACAAGGACAATCAAATTGTGTCCCGTTGGAGAAGCGAAGTAAATTTGTTCAGTTATTTCATTTATATTTCATCTAGAGGGTCTCATTTATTCTGACATCACCTGTGTTCCTCTGTGAGTTTAAAGGTGAAGTAGTAGGACGTTGGATGGGTTTTTATAAACATCTGAATGAATGTTCAAGTACGACCAATCCTATGTGATGTAACCAATTTAAGTCAAAGTTTACAATTCAAAAGAAGAAATTATTCCGAACGTACCCAACACAATATTTTATTTCAAGGATTTTTTTGTGTTGTCAATGCCTGTTTGAGATGTTATCAAGGATCAGGACACAAGGACTTTGGAGGCAAAAGTTATTTTGTTTATTATTATTAGATTATTATTTTGAGTAGTGGGTGTAATAGAATAGGTTAACATGCTTAAATGTTAAAAAAACACATTATTTTTCACAAACTGTACATTATTGTAGTTATCTATTCCCAGTCTGTCTGAAACCCACTGACAAAGCCCCTGCTTCTGGAAAGTGAGTGCTCTGATTGGCCAGCTGACCCAGTGTGTTGTGATTGGCTACCTCAAGCGTGTGTCGGAAATGTAACGGCCCTTGCCATAATCGCATTGTGGAATTCCAGGGAATGAACAAGCTGGCTAGGGAAGCTTCTTCTTCAGAGCTCAAAAAACGGGCAGTTCTACCTACAGACCTCAAACCTATTGTACACACTTATGTCCGCAAAAAAATGGCAAGCTGAATGGGATCAGTGTCTAACAAACAAAATGTTACTAAATCAATCCTGTGGTTGGGGTAAAACGTCCATTTTGAAAATTTATGGGATCATATTACCTACACACACTGTCAAATAGGGCACTCCAGACTAACTCATGTTTGTTACCGGGTGAATATTGTCCTCTATGCCCCTCATGCTAGAATCCATTATCACTAAATTGTATTTTGATGGAAATTCAGTTGCCACTTATGAAAAGATTAAGTTAGACCAGATCTAGTTTAAGATTTTTAATCTAAGATAACATTTAAAAACCTATTTTAATACTATTAATTCATATGGGTGAGGGGTTCGAATGCTGGTCGCCATGTTGCCCCTCCATCTTGAAAGTACATTAGCCAAAGAGGGACATACCCGTAAATTCAAGCTTCGCCTTTCACGTTTTAACACTCAATGGCACAGTCTCGAATGTGAAGAGGGGGATTGCCATGTTAATCTTGGACTAAAATCGGCCACTGTATGAGTTGAAATAAAATCACAATTGAGAGGAACAGAAACTAATATTATTTAAAACATTTTACTGTTTTATTGTTTTTCTTACTCCTTGACTTATTGAAAAGGATATATTAATCTCTCCATTTGTTCATTTGTTTCGGGAACTACTACATAATTGTATTTGATATGTTATTCATTGAATCTTATTAAATATTAAACTACATAAGCAGGACAATTCTGTTTGTTTACCTGCAGGGGTTTGTTGCAATGAGAACATTTGTCTGCTAGTTGAATCTATTTATTTTAAAACCCTAAATATTTATTTTTGCTAAGATTGATGTTTTAATATTTTACATTTTGAAGCGTATCATTTTTCTTCGTTCTAGGACTACTTGTCTCTTTACTCAGCTAATCTCGTTTGACCTCTACCCATTCCACTGGGAACAGTTTGCAACATGTTAGACTTTCTGTTTAGAACTTGGCTTGTCCTGTAATTCAGCATACTGAAAGTAAACCACAGATGTTAGGATTTTATGGGAATCCCTCTAACAAGGTCACAGAGTTAAAAATTCGCCCCTTTCTCTGGGATCAGATTCTTTATTAGTCACTTCCCAAAAGTGGTGTCAAAAGAGAACTAGGATGTGACTCAGAAAATCCTGCTTAACTTCCTCCATCATCACTGTAAACTAGCCTGACGTGGTCATACTCAATTCTAGTCAGAATATGAGTTTGATACTGCTCCGTTGGGCTGTAATTAAAGTTTTAACCGAACCAGGAAAGACATCAATTGGATAGACCTACAACCAATCAGAGCAACGGAGTGACGAATAACGTTAGTTGTCAAATGTCAACAGAACTCAACTGCGCTGTTGCCACATCTGCATTTTTTCCCCGCGGGTTATTTTCCATTTCCATGGGTTGAAGCGACCTAAATTACCGGTATGTGATATATAGACCAAGGAATGCAAATTTTAGGAGGCAACCTTGCCAAATAACACACATTGTACCCCCCCTTTTTTTTAATGACATTTTTTCCGCCTTTGATGATGTGCATGATTATGTTACTGTTTATTATTTGTCCATCATCGTCTAAAGCCCGCTCCGATGATTTCATTGGTCTGAACAAGTTCTCTTCGGGCATAATTACTCTATAAATCAAGTCCAGACCGAACTGCCCGAGCTCAAATGTAGTGGGCGGGGCTGAGTTCGGCTGACATCCAGGCTAGCTGTAAACTAGAATAAGGAAATAAAGAGTATTGAATTAATTGTTTTTATCACATTTGAGGCCTTTTGTAGTCCAAACTCACAGACAAACTTGTAGGTTTTCTGAGATGAATAGATGACCATATTACTGCAAGACGTTGAAGTTAATTCTTTGGTGCACCATGACTTCAGATTACAGTCCTGCGATGAAGGGGGTTTCTGTCTGTTGCTTGACCTGGACATGTAGCCTCAGGCCCCGTCCACACGGAGACGCGTTTAGCTGTATACGTATAAATGTTTTACCGTATCAGTGTTTCGTCCACATGGATCCGGCGTTTTAGAAGCATGAATCCGTTATTTTTCGAAACCGGGTCCCAAAGTGGGTAAATCTGAAAACGATCATCTTCCGTTTTCGTACAGCGAATCCGTATATTTTCTAAAACGGTGATGTCATCACACTACGTCCAGCACGGTGAAAAAGTTAAGGGATACAACTACGGGTGTTGGGCATGCGCACATCAATATCGTGTCATTTAATTAACATATCTGCATTATTGTAAGGGTATGTTTTGAGTTGGGGTAGGTGTAGGCATTAATAAAACATCTGTTAAGTAGCAAATGTATTTATTGTTATTTTATTGTGATATTTTGCCTCACCTTCGACCACTACTATACCCCTGCTAGCCACAACTCTTCTTCTCTGTTTTTAGTGTATTTCTGTGGCAGAATTACAGCGCCACACACTGGCCTGGCATGCAAACTACATCGTTTTTGTCAGTTTTCGCAATCTCGTGTGGGCGCAGATATTTCTTGAAATGAGGGAAAAAAAAAGATTGGATTGGGAAAGCGCTGGCTTCGTGTGGACGGGGCCTCAGTCTGCTAATAGTGACCATGCTAGAGAAATGAAGGGTTTGTTTTAGATTTGCTCAGATGCAGTAGATTTGGCTTTGATTTGAGTTTGAAGAAGATGCTTCATCCCCAGGTGTATTTTATTTATTTGACTGAGTTTTCTTATGATCTCTGTATAAAGATCTACCGTCTTTCTGGGAATTTTCTGATGGGTATATCGTTTAGTGTCGTATTTAATTCCACTGAACGACTTGAAAGTGGCTGTATGTGATGGAGTACCAGGGAATTTCCTTCGGTCTCTGCGGGATACTTTCCCGGCAGGGCTGCCGTCTAGTTTCAACCTGCCTATGATACAGACCATATTATCAAGGTTTCACATTGCGTATTTTGTGCAATTCCATCAAAACATTCTCAATGGTCTCAATGATAATAGTTATGTTTTATCTTTTTAGGGCTTTATACATGACGATCAGGGGGTTTGATTTAAAAAGTTCTATATTATCCTCGGGTAACACACCTGAGATTTTAGCTTGTCATTTCTTTCTCCCTCTAAATATATTACCATATCCTCATTGCTTTAAAAAGTGTGAGCTTTGTGGAAAGGTAGTCTTACTTCTATGATGTTTATGTGGTTGTCAATTAAAGATCTTGCATTTGACAGAGCATCTGTGGTTTCCTGTTACTGTCAGCCTTGGTGACATTGGTAGATTTATTTTTGTTTGAATTAAATTAAAAGCTATTTACCAATAGAAAACTGAAGAATAAACATGAACATTTTCTTATTTTACACACCCACACAAGGTTCATGCCACCTAGCTACTTATCAGTGATCACGTTGAAGTAACACATGGGCGTTTGGTTTCACAGATTGCACGTTAAGACCTCACAATACTGCGTTTCACATTACTGCAAGAGGACCAAAACAACAGAGATGAAGTGAGAACTGTTTCCCTCTACAAACCAATGTTTGTGTAAAGAATATGTTGTCAAATTGGGTTCATCTTACAAGTTTTTTTTGAAAAATGAAAATTGTATAGTTTCTCACCTCGTGTTGTTTGAAAGCTGTAAAACTGTGTTCTGTGCAACACAACAATAATGTGCTATACCGATTGTCTACTGAAAAATTCTGTGAAATATATGGCTCTTGTACTGTTAATGGGTTCGTTCACACAAAAATGCAATATGTCATTAATGACCCTAATATCGTTCCACACCCGTAAGACCTCCGTTCATGTTTGGAACACAGTTTAAGATATTTTATATTTAGTCTTTAGTCCAAGAGCGTATGCAAGTGTATGTACACTACTGTCCATGTCCAGAAAGGGAATGAAACCATTATCAAAGTAGTCCATATGTGACATCAGTTAGTTAATTAGAATCAATATAGATATATTTTTTCGAAACGATACGGAACGAGGCAATACCGTTTAAATCGATTATACAGTAGATTGAACAGCGCATCTGAAAAATAGTGGAGTACGCATATGGAGCTGATGCAAGGATCAAACCTATACTTTTAAAATGGTACCGGTGCCTGAACTGATACTTTTTTTAAAAAAGAGCCACAAAACGACGGTGGATGACATTAAATAATGGCTTTTTATAGATTTTTTTTTTTTATTCTTTAAATTGAACAATTTATTAAAAGTTTAAATATATAAAACTATTGCGACTATATATTTTTTTACAAATGAAAAGTGTGTGTGTGTATATAACATTTTGTTTATATATTAATATGACTAATAATTATTATGATTACATTAGAAAGGTCTAAGTCTAAGGAGTTATTGTAAGAAAAATATTATAAAATAAAAATCTTATTATAAAAATCTGTTTGTTTATCTGTGATATCAGTTTCTTAAAGTCTATGTCTTTAATATGAAATATGAACCTCTTGTGCATCCACTGTGGGGGGGAAAAACTCCTGTACATTGAAGAAAAACATGGATTGTCCTATAAATGTATAATTTTTTAAGTTTATTAAGTTTTAAAATTTATTAAGTATTATTTTCTTATTATTTATTACCTAAAGTTTTTAATTCATACTGAAGGCTAGAGGGCGCCCTTGATTGTGTGTGAATTAATTCTACCTGGCAGCGTCTCTCTACTAATAGTGAAGCTGTGAGATTTAGTTATCAATAAATATATGCTAGAACTTTTCAGTTTCTAAGCTATTTTATTGATGAATCACAGAACAGTGTTGACAATACATTTCTGCGCTACTGAATGGTTGTGTGAGGCGCGCGCGATCTCCGCGTTATCAGGCTGTGTGTGTGTGTGTGCGTTGCAATGAAGCATGCAGTTTAGCGCGATGATTACCTTACGTGTACAATAAGCGTGCATTCTCCCAATCAATTTTAAGCATCCAGATGGTAATCAAACATGTCTTGTGGAGATCTCACGGAGTATACATTTATTTGTCATTTTTAACTGTTCAAAACAGAGCCTGCATGTCAGGAAATTGTTTATCCTGTTGGGCCCTCTATAGGCCAGCGACTAGTCGACGTCAAGCGTAAAGCGCCATGACAGAGCGTTAAGGTCGACTAGTCGATTAGTCGTTGCAACCCCTAGTGCTGATTGACATAGACTTTATCACTGTATAGAATAGGGCTCTCATTTAAAAAAAAAAACGAATTCGATCGGATATCAAATATCAACCAATGTATTCGAATATCTACGACCCCATAAAAAAAAAATAATAATAATAACGGACACCGCCGTAACGGAGATTCAGTCACAAACAGTCTGACAGTCCTAAACAGGACTCAGGCCACAGCCTGTATGGAAAAATAAATTGTTAAGTTAATGTTTGAAACAGCAGGTTATCAACTTAAGTGTAAATTAAGATATGAAGTGCCACTATATGCAATCATCACAGCTTTCAGTTTGTCTACCGCATCAGATGTCGACGCCGTCCTCTTCAGCAGCTGGAATTTGTTTACGGATGCCATAGCAACTCTCAACGGCCACCAGGACTTGTACGGTTTCATAAAAGCTATTTATTTGTTGTAAACTGTATTATTCATCTCAGATTTTTTTATTTTTTATGTCAGGTGCAGTTTAAGTAGTTGATTGTTTGCTAGGTTTAAGGACAGTGTCATTATGCCAAAATTATCTTCATAAATTCTTACGAAATAAAAAAGTTTATCCCTCAGAAAAATGTACTTTCCTCTCTTGTCAACATGCTTGGTGCTCACAAACACTCGACTGATGATATGAAGTGAGGTAAAGCATGTTATTAAACGTTGTCTTTTGTTGAATGCTTCTAGTTTGTGAAGATGTTTGACTCCTGTTGCTTTTTCAAACGCACGTTATAAGCGACTCTAACTTGCAGTCTTTCAGACGGAGCAGCGTTTACTCCTGATCTCACAGCTGCTCTTCGCTAACACACGGCATTTATTTTTTCATTTAAAATCGTAGCCTTTGAGCTTTCATAATCGCACACAAGCCAAATCGCGATTGCGGTTCGATTTCGATTAATCGTGCAGCCCTAGTACCGATGCTATATTAGCACCGGGTTTCGGTACCCAACCCTATCAGATGCTCTGAGAGATACTTGTGCTGACAAACAGATAAATGCTTGTGCTTGTGGAAGGTGAAATGGGGTGCTTTCCTCAGTGGATAACTTGCATTTCACAGGTATATTCTGCATCTGTAAATGTTAGAAAGTCATGCAAATATGTCGATTTTGCTGTCTGGAGAGGACAAGCCTTCTGTGAATTTTCGTTAAAATTCAGGTTTCTGTGAATGCCAAACAGACGGAGCACAGTAGAATAGGAAAACAATCATTCTGACTAAAATATACATTTTCTAAAATATTTAGGTTGGACAATAAATATCGCCAAAATTTTACATTTTGGACTGCAGTACTTATTTCTACCACTAGCTGTTAATTCATTTCATTTTGAACATTTTATTGCATTACATGCGCTGCCTATACGTTTAAAATAATTGCAATTTATCTAATAATTCTTATTCCATTTCCTGCAAAACAGACTCCAATGATTCTTATTATTTGTTTATTACTTTGACTGTTTTTCATTACCAGACATCAGAAAATATTCTAGGAACAGGCACACAGTTGCTGTGTAGCTATGATAGGACAGCAGCAGTTTCTGTTTCTTTGAATGTCCCACTGTTGGGTTCATTAAAAGTAAGCCTGTGGGGCAAGAGGATATTTTGAATGCCAATGCAAAAATAGTTTGCACTGATGGCATCATATAGGCCATACTATATTGTAGCTGTAAGTGCATGGAGCTGATTTTAGATCAGCATTCGGTTTGAGCTTTCTCTCTTATGACGTGAATGTTCTTTTTTTAAAATTTTTTTTTAATGTTATTTCTGACCTAAATATGCTGTTGCTGTTGCCAAAGTATTAGTTAAAAACTGACATTTATATTTATAAATTTATATTGTGTTAATTTAAACTGTAAGGTGTGGCCAAAAACAAATATTTTCATGAAGTCAATTATAATTATACTGTATTATTATCGGCTTCCTCACTCTTGAAAAACACTGACTGCCACTGTTTAAAAGTGTGTAAGTTGAATTACACTCTTAAAAATCTGTAAGCATTTATCACACTGTCTACACCAGTGGTTCTCAACCTTGGGTCTGGGTGTCAGAATTTGCAACGGGTGTATGGCAAAAGGTCAAATATGGATGCAAAATAACTTTTATTTCTAAAGTAAAATAACAGTTACGAGGTATGTTAAGTACAAACCCCTAAACTGCTCCCAAACCATAGACATTTAATAATAGCTGCTCGTCAGTACACATTCTTTTAGTTAAATCTTCAAGCAACCATGATTCTGTGTTGTGCTTTGGGTAAGAAATATTCCCCAATATAATATATATAAACATGCCTCTTAAAGGGATAGTTCACCTAATAATTACAATTCTGTCATTATTTAGTCACCCTCAAGTTGTTCCAAACATGTAGGAATTTCTTTCTTCTGCTCAACACAAAGGAAGATATTTGGAAGAATGTTTGTAACCGAGCGGATCTCGACAGCCTTTGACTACAAGTTGAGCATGACTAAAGTATGACACAATTTTCATTGAACTTTCCCTTTTTTTATATTCTATAAAATCCCAATATAATAATAAGTTGATGTGACACAACTGTACCAGGAAAGAAATTAGGGAACAGGCAGGACATAAAATGTATTATCACTAAAATGGTAAAATATGCTATATTTAAATATTATTGAATTGAATATAAACAGCAAAGTAACATTTCAGGTTTTGTTATGTAACTAGGCGGGCTTCATCAACAAAAAGTTGGGAACCATCGGTCTACTCTGAGGTACAACCCACCCCCCAATCCAGTTTTCATTACTGTATGTAATCACTCTGGGCAGATATTTTCACGACCGTGATTATTTAGTGCCGCCCCTCAGAGACGGATCAGATCTATGGATGGAGATGCCGTTAATAGATTGGCTCTCACCTGTTTATGAGGGAGAGACGATATATGAGGCCTGCAGTGGATCATCACCCAGCCACTGCTATAGATTGAGCTGCTTTATGTGTGGAGACATCAGGGAGCTCTCTAAATTCCTTCTTTTGATGTAAGGAAGCTTGTTGTAGGAAGCTTAACGCAGAGTTTTTTGAACTGAGTGTTATGCATGTCTCGAAACGGGGGTTTCAAGCATCAAAAAAAAAGAAAAAAAAAAAGTGTAATACAGCTTTAAATGTTGTGTTTTTCCTGTACATTAGATTGTGTCCTGATTGTCATAATTTTTTGCTTAGAAAAAATAATCATCATCTTTTTTTTTTTATGTATCAAAATATGATTTGACATATTTAAAGGTCCCGTTCTTCGCAATTCCATCTTTCAAACTTTAGTTAGTGTGTAATGTTGCTGTTAGAGCATAAATAATACCTGTAAAATTAAAAAGCTCAAAGTTCAATGCCAAGCGAGATATTTTATTTAACAGAAGTTCCCTTTCAAAGCCTACAGCGAACGGCCGGTTTGGACTACAGCAGGAAGTGTAGGGATGTAATAACTTAACTAGAATCGTTAGGCTTGTTCGACTTCACCTAGCGATGCGCAGACCGATCGGCGGCTGACTTAAAGCAGTGCATGCCGGTTAGAAATTTTGTCCGACTTGAGACAGCGCCGACGGCACGTGACCGTTACGTATGTCAACAAAGTACCGCGAGAGCGATTCGAGAACAGGCGGCTGATGCAGCCGGTGCAGATTCTCCAAGGGGGTAATCTAGCACTCGGAAAGCGTTCCACCCCTAGGGGCTGCCATTGCTAACCAAGCCATCACCTGCTGTTAGCATCCCATTGACTCCCATTCATTTTTGAGTCACTTTGACAGTGAATAACTTTACATCTGAGACGTTTAAAGACTCCATTTGTCCATTGTTTATTTCTAAAGAAACACGACAATGCATAAAAGGCTCCGTTACCTTGTATCTTACACTATCGCCCCGTAGAAGCTGTTTTTGTAAAAATAGGCTAACGATTGCGTCATAACCAACGCGACTCTGTCGCACAGTTGAGAAATTACCGTATAGACCTGAGGAGACGCTCGCAGGCAATCTTTTACTGTCTAGGAGACAGTCGGGGGGACGTGGAGACATAAAGTCAAGGGGGAAGAATGGGGAGAAGCCAATAGTGAGCCAAAAGCAACGGGAGAAAACATTTAAACAACGTGATTCAGCTTTCACTTTCCACATCTACTAGAAGACCTACAGCTGTCAGACAGGAGGCTCACGTCACATCTACGTCGTCAAGCTCAGTCTGAGCCTGCGCAGTTCGCTCAGCCATCAGGAAGTAAGTGCTCCTATACTGACCTCACTTAACGCCGTAGAAGGCAATGGGAACCCTCCGTCCATTTCTTTTACTGTCTATGAGATTCTCAAGGGGGGCTGCAGGAGGATGCACAAGCTCTGATGACGACACAGCTGATCCACGATTGGCCGATTCGCCGTATGATAGCGATCACGTGCGTTTCGTGTTTATTCTGAAAACTTATGTCACGCTAATGCTCACAAATCATTTATTTATAACAGTAAAACCTCTTTTCATGTAGTCGCGATGTTATATTGTCATGTTTATCAAACTAAAACTGATAAAAACCGTTGACACCACTTCATTGATAGTGTAGGTTTATATGTTGAACCTTTAATCTTGTCCAAACAGACGCTTTATTAAGCAGTTTATAAAGTATTGGATGAAAATATCATTTGAAACATCTGTGTATTTGAGAAATACTGCATTTATTTAACTTCAGCTGTGATAAAGTTTGCAAACACAGCTCAAGCGTCACCACGGGAAGCAGAAAGTGTCCGACTTCACGTCTCCGTTTGCAGCTCCTCCCCGCCTGCACTCGGCTACTCTCGCCGATCGCATCCATCCAGCCGCAGCCGATGTCGAACACACCTGTTTTTTTTTACAAACCCGCCGCCCACAAGAACACGCAAAATAGGGGGCGTGGTCTCGTTGCTCTCTCACGTGGAGAAGAGCACGCATTCAGCACTTGCATCTCCCCGTTATGGTAAGAGGCGGGACCTTTCTGGGCAAAATGCGCTAAGTTGCTGTCCAATCACAACACGGGAAGCGCTGGCCCAATCAGAACTCGTTACGTGTTTCTGAAGGAGGGACTTCATAGAACAAGGAAATCATCAGGCCGTTTTTAGGATGAGGAAACAGCGCTGTACAGATAAGTAAATTGTGTGAAAATACTGTTTTTTTACACGCGAAACATGAACTCATGTTATATTGCACACTGTAAACATAATCAAAGCTTCGAAAACACGCGAAAAACGGGACCTTTAAAACAGGAATCAATTTATGACATTAAAAGACTCGCAGTGCAGCCCTCAAATACCAATTCATTGTCATTTTTAGATCTTATACTTTGCTATTATCCTTCAAAACACTAGGTTTTACCCATTTATTAGCCAGTTTTTCCAAGGAAGTGAAAATCATAAAATATAATAAAAAAAATTATATGATCACACATTCTTTTATACATTTTACCTACAGGTCAGAATAAGTATATAAGTATTGCTTAATTTTTACATAAATATATCCATTACGCTATATGACCAGGTTTGTTACTCTGAATGACATTTTGCCAAAAAGAGAGATAAAAGGGCCATTATTCCCATAAATGTCTTCATTTTGGGGATGGAAAAATCATAATACAGCATTAAAATGTGATTTATTACATTTCAAAAACCTGTGATTTTATTAAAGGAGCACTGCACAGTAGAAATAGTTAGGCTATAGTCCTCAGCTGTAGTCATGAACTAAGCATTCATGCCAAAATTGATGAAATTATTTCGGCATGAAATCAAAATTGGCCTCATTTTTTTACCTTGTCTTACCTTACTAGTCTTACGGTTGAAGTGCAAGCGATCAAAGAATGCTGTAATAATAAAAATGTGCTAAAAGATTTTGAGAGAGTTAAACATGTAAAACTTAGATATTTCATATACAAAGACGTCTTGCATTGTAGAAGACATGTAGAAGTCTACATTGAAGTCTCAAGGCAGACATGCCCCTTCAAATAGTGTTCATAGCAGAGGGTTAAACCCAGGATAGGAAAAATGCTTTTAATTTTTAAATGACCATTTTTGAGGTAAAATTCATACTATCTATCATTATTAAGTGCACCACAGGAAACATTATAAAACAATGCAGTTCATGACCCCTTTTAAACAAGCTTTATTGACATTAGCATGTTGCTAAGCTAAAGTCTTGGTTTTCCAGTAAACAAAAATATACCTATGTTGGCTGGTCACGGCTGGTCGTGTTTTTAGATCAAGATTATATTTCAGTAATAGAAGTGTTTGTCCTTGTGTAGTCAGAGTTACAGTAATCTGTCAGATTTACTGAGATGAGCGCTGACTAGAGCAGCATCACGTTTTCAGAGAGAGCCCTTAATGCCATTCAATGAGATCACCGTGGTGATTTGTTGCTAAGCAGTCACTGGTTCCTGCGTCACCATGGCTACACTTAAAGCTACACTATAGGTGTTTCTCAATGTCAAGGATGCTTCCTTGGAAGGACTGATACTTCCATGTCACTTCCTTCAGAGGCTAGGCGAAGCTCCTCTTTAGCATTCGGAGAACACGTAAATGGAACAGGCTAGCAAGTGCACGTCATTGCGTCATTATCTCAGTGAAAAGGTCCGTTGGCCATCAATAACATTGTGTAACGTTATTTGTATATATTTTTATATCAATACAGTAGTAATTTGTACCGGCATTTAAACATTAAACTTTACGTATATTTACTACGGTTATAACAAATGTTTGGTAACGTAAATAAAAGCATTGTGGCAAGCAGCGAGGTGAAGGACCGTGAGAGCGGGCCGGTGGAGTGATAATGAGCGGCAGCTGATCGCTGCCACACCGGTCTCGGCTCATGGCAAAGTGATTGGAGTATAAATGGTGGAGCGTGGAAGACGAGAGAGGACTAGGCCTGGAGTTTATGTTATGGTTTGTTTATGGTTTATTATGTGTGTGCGGGCAGAAGCCCGTGAGGGTTTTCCCCGTGTTACTTTCGTTTTGTTTATTATAAAGTTGTTGAACGTTCGCCGGTTCCCGCCTCCTTCCTTCCCATCTCTAAACTCTGATACAAGCATATTTGCCCCGTTCACGCTCCGACTCCGGGAACGTCAGAAGATAGCGAAGCTGCGCGCATAGGATTGTGGGTGATTTGAGAACGCGAAGAGCGCGAAGGCTACTCATGCATCCTTTTCTGTATATGACATATTTTTCGAACGAAGGACTCAGTCCTTAGTTGAAATTCCGAGGATCCTCGACATTGGAACAGTCCTTCGTCGGATGTTGATGACGTGGCATCCTTGGAATTCTGGCTTCCGAGGATCCTTCCTTGACATTGAGAAACGCCTTATGTGACTTTTCCGTCGCTAGAGGTCGCTTATTCAAAACAAAGGCGTAGCTTGATGACGACAAGTTTGAGCTCAGAATCTTGGCACAAGTGGTTTTCACCTCACAGCTGGTGGAAAAGAATCGGGATAGGACTGTGATTATTAACATTACTGTAGTATGAAGCAGAGCAGGACCGAGTATTGGGCGAACTGAGCGGGGTCACTGGAGCGATTGTTACGCAAAAACACAGCTTGCGAGCAGCGGGACATTTATTATGAAGGTACACAGTCGCTGGCGCCATTTCTGCTTTTCCAGTCATAAGTATAAGGTAACGCAGCTCTGTTTATCATATTAGATACATTTGAGTGTGTGGAAAATTATGTTATGACGTTACTCTGTGCGTTCTCTCAGCGGCTGCTGTGACACTTGTTCACACTGCTAAGAGGTAAGTGCTTCTCCACGGAAACCGAAGGTAACGCAGATATGACGCAATTGACAGGCGACTCCCTCAGACGTTTTTGGTTTGATTTTGTGGTTAAAGGGATAGTTCACCCAAAAATGAAAATTGTCATTAATCACTCGTCCTCATGTCGTTCTTTTGGGTGAACTACTTTGAGACTTTAACGGTTTGTGCTCTGACTGAAAGGTTTAATGTTGATCCATTGAAGATTAATCTCTTATTTAAATGATCACTCTAGTGCTGTACGATTATGACAAAAATCATAATTGTCGATTATTCCCTTGAAATTGTAATTGTGATTTTTTAAATACGATTATTACAATTTACATTGAATGATGTTTTAAATAGATTTCTACTAGGGTTGTAAAGATACACTTGTTACGATTTGATATACTGTAAATCACAATACTTAACTTATTGATGAACTTATTGATATTTTAAGACAAAATAAAGAGTTTTTTTTATTTCTTTATTATTATTATTATTTTTATTATATTGTTATCAGGATCCACAAATATTAAATTTTTTACCCCTCATGTATTACTCAAGCTTGAATGGCGATACATGGTATATCCCCCGGTTGCTATGTCCCTCCTCTCCCGCTATTTTTTTTTTTTTTTTTCTCTCCCGCTATTAATGTACTATATATCAATAGCCTACTTTATGATGCCCGTGGCACTGGGAATGGACTTAAATATAGTCACAGAAATTGCAGGTTTTATAACAAACATCTTCATTTATGTTTAGAAGCTAAACGAAACAACATATAGGCTGTGTGCGCGGCTTCTATTATTATTATTACTCTATTTTGCGTTCATTCGACAGCGTAACATGCTATCTAAGCACTAGGGCTGTGCAATATATCGAAATTATCGAAATATCGCAAATGTACATATCACAATATGCATATCACAACAGCACGCAATATCCAAATGATTTTAATAGGCCACTTCAACATTGTACGTTTTAGTTTGATTTGCTTGTCAATAAAAAGAGTTAATTATAATTTGCGAAAACAATAACTTGCAGTTCCGCGCTGTCTGACGCACACACACACACACACACACACACACACACACACACACACACACACACACACACACACACACAGCTTAGAACAATTACATAATCGTAGCATCCATAATCGTAATCGCAAGTGAAATTGGTCTGGCTTCAGTGCTCGCTTGTTGTCAGAAACAGGACGTGGATCGGTCTCTGGGTCACAGAAAACAGATTGCAGGCACTGAAATGAGATGTTTTCCATATTGATGTCATTAAATCTGGCAAGCCTTTAAACATAAAATTGACAAACTTTTTGTGAGGATGCTGTCTTTGTATATATTTTTTCAAAGATGTGTCCTCTGCTCACCAAGGCTGCATTTATTTGATCCAAAATACAGCAAAACAGTATTATGAAATATTTGTATAACATATTAATTTTTTTCTATTTGAATACATTTTAAATGCTATTTATTCCTGTTATAAAAGCTGAATTTGGCCCCGATCACACCGAACGCATTTTTCAGGTTCGAAAACGCGAGGCACACTGCACTGCCTTTTTTGGTTGGCGTTTTTTCATTCAGAAAAGAGCAGTGCGCTGCAGTTTTTTTTTTATGTTGCTAGGAAACCCCCGAATCAGCTGTCCTGTCAGTCTAATCAATGTAACGGTCAACACAACGGAAGACCACCTCTCCATTCATTCGATTGGATAACAGAAGATAAACGCGATGACGTCGGGCGCTTTTCCGCTCAGAGTTGACTTTTTTTCAACTTCATGCGCTCTGAGCGCTCCTTCTAAAACGTGAGGCGCAGCAGGCGGTTAAAACACGAGGCGCCCGGAGCGCAAACGCAGCACGCATAACGCTCTCTGCCAACCGAAATCCATTTTAAAAAAGGCGCCTCTCGCTGCAAAAACGCGTTCGGTGTGATCGGGGCCTTTATCATCATTGCTCCAGTCTTCAGTGTCACATGATCCTTCAGAAATCAGATTTGATGTTCAACAAACATTTATGATTATTATCAGCATTGAACAGTTGTGTACAGTTTTTTTCAGGGTTATTTGATGAATAGAAAGTAGAAAAGATCAATTTAATGCATCCTTGCTGAATAAATGGATGTCAAAGCATTTACTCGAAGCAATGATCAGCTCTAATAAAGCCACAGTCTTGCAAATCATTAACTAAAGAAATACTTGTTTTAGGGTTTAGTTACCCTTTAACAGCACTAAAAACTGAAATAACTGACATGGGAAAAATGTTGTTTGTTACAGGTTCTGAATTTTGGTTTCGATTACTTTTCGATTAATTGTCCAGCCCTAGTTTGCGCAATAGAATTGAATCAGATCAGGATTTCCATACTGATATAAAGGCCTGGTTCTCACTTTTTGTAGTCTGAGAGTAAAATATGTTAGTATATTTTTTTGTGTGTGTGTCTGTCACTTTTTA